>NW_026057578.1:70259725-70279268 GCF_023721935.1 Panthera uncia
GCAGTCCGTGAGTTCGAGCCCCGCGTCGGGCCCTGTGCTGACAGCTCAGAGCCTGGAGCCTGTTTCAGATTCTGTGTCTCCTTCTTTCTGACCCTCCCCTGTTCATGCTCTGTCTCTCTCTGTCTCAAAAATAAATAAACATTAAAAAAAAATTTTTTTAATATATATATATAAATAAGTTTAAATAAAAATCTACAAACTTGGAATGGTCTCAAATTATTGTTAATTTTGATCAAAACATAGTAGATCCCAACAAAGTAAGTTAAATAAATAATCTGAACAAAATCATAAACTTCCCAGGTATATTCTTCCTATCTCTGCTCACAACTGAAAGGGAACAGAAGAGCAACTTCTGGGGCACCTGGGTGGCTCAGTTGGTTAAGCCGCCAACTTTGGCTCAGGTCATGCTCTCGGGTTCACAAGTTCAAGCCCTGCATTGGACTCTGTTGTCAGCACAGAGCCCACTTTGGATTCTCTGTCCTCCTCCGCTGCTCACACTCTCTCTCATTCTTAATTTTTTTACTTATTTTTATTTTTATTATTTAAAATAAATATACATTAAAAAAAAAGAAAGAAATAGAACTTCTTCCTCAGCCTGACTCAGGTGCCCATAGCCCAGCCAGTGGAGATCGAGGCATGTACCTCCTCAGTGTTCCAGTCATACTGCTAACTTTGGTCCAAATTCATCTGGATTCCTTAAATGTATTATTTCAAAATACATGTCCCATTCATGTTCAAACTAGGACTCATAATGAGCTCTACCAACTGAGAATTTCAGAATAGCAGTACTGTTATAAATACATTGATAGAATAACTGCCCTCACATAAAATGTAATATTTTACATAATATTTTTATATATAGCCAGATGCAAAGGTGATAGAATATGCGTAATCTAAATTTAGAAAATCTGTCACTGTCCAAACATCAGACCATAATAGGACCCTGATAACTGTTAGTGTACCCCCTACAAAGTACATCCTTTATGTGGCTGACCTCAATATCTTGCATGAAAAGATTATGCATGCAATTGTTCTTTGCAATCCTCACACCAAAAGGTACCTCCAGTTTAAAAAATAATAATGTAAACATTCCGGTGTAGCGTTATGGTGGGATTGAACTGTGTCTCTGGGCTGGGGTACAAGGAATACAGCTGGATATACAAATTAGGTCTCTTACTGAAAAGAGGATAATCACAAATCTGCATTCAGAACAGTGAATCCTCCACTTCTCTGACCGCTTTGAGTCCTAGAAAATTTTCCCCAAGTTTACTATCCCATAAAGGAGATTGAAGGGTCTTCCTAAGAGAAATGACTGACCTAAAGATATATATATTGAGATTAAAATTTAGATTCTCCTTAACAAAATAGCTTGGTTACTCTGACCCACAAGACTCACCCTACAAATCTTAATTTTTTTTAATGCTTATTTATTTTTGGGAGAGACAGAGACCGAGCACAAGCAGGGGAGGGGTGGAGAGAGAGGGAGACACAGAATCCAAAGCAGGATCCAGGCTCTGAGCCGTCAGCACAGAGCCTGACACGGAGTTCGAACTCACCAAATGTGAGATCATGACCTGAGCTGAAATCAGACACTTAACTGACTGAGCTACCCAGGCACCCCACACAAGACTTACTCTATAAGAAATACATCTATCATCCAGCCTTGCCCCAACAGTGAGCTTTCCATTCTTAAATGTCAATGGAAACTAGAATCAGGAGACATTTGAGGCACACTTCTCACATAAGGCAGAAACTAAAAACAAACAAAAATAACAGTGATGACACAAAGGCAGTGAAGACAGAAGAAAACTTAAAGGGCAAAACTAGTGTTATAGTCAGGAAAACAACACAATATGACTAAATGAGAGAGAGAGAGAGAGAAAGAGAAGAGTTAAAAACACAAAGAAAGCACCAAGAAATTTCAAAATATCATGGTAGATAATTATAAAACAAAATTAATTAAAATTTAAATGTAACACTGAGAAAGTCTCCCATAAAGAAAAATATGAAGACAGAATATTCAGAAATAGTGGAAAGATATGAATACAAAAGGATATCACAAGTAGTCCAATCTTCGAACAACAGGAGTTATAGAAAGAACAGAAAAAATAAGAGAACTTTTCAAGGAAGCAACTCAAGAAAGTTTCCCAGATCAGAAAGTCATGAGTTTATAGATTCAAAGAACCAATGGAGTGACCCAAAGTATACATTTTAAGAGACCTATATCAGGGCGCATAATCATGAAAATCAAGGCACTAGGAATAAAGGGAATATTCTCAAAGCTTGTAAAGAAAGGTTTAAATGTGCAAAGGATTAGGAATCAAAATGGCAAAAGAAGTTTTGGCAACAAAACTAGAAGCTGGAAGACAATGGAAAATCAACTTTAAACTGTGGAGAAAAAAAATATTTCCAACACATTTCCATAACAAATCAAGTCAGCTATCAAATTTGAGCACAGAATATAAATATTTTCAATTATGAGAGGCTTTCAACAAATTTATCTTCTCTGAATTTCTTAGAAAATTATTGGAGAGTATGTTCTATTCAAAAAAGTTGAATAAACAATAATGATAAATATCTAATATCTAGGATACCAGGAATCTGTATCAAACTCAAGTCAAAGGGGGTTGCTAGAATAATGAATGACAAGGGTGTACAGAAAACTTCAAGAGCTCCAGGAAGAATGTACTCAAAATAAAAAAGTTCTAACTGATAGATTTTCTGATATACATAACCACAATAAAGGTGTTATAGAGTTCTTTCCAGGAATTTATATTGAAAATAATTATGACTTCATAGAAATAAAATCAAATATTTAAAAAATCAAGAAATAGGAATAGGAACATATTATGTAATAGAGATATAATAAATAGAAATATAAATTCCAGACCAAACATCTAAAACTGTTAGAAGTAATTACTTTTGTGGAATGAGCCTTGAGAGAAGAATTCTATAATTATTTAACTTTTATAAAATTATGTATTTTGGTAACCTTAAGAAAAGAATATTAACAGACATAATCTTTTTTTAATGTTGTATTATTTATTTTTGAGGGACAGAGGGTGAGGGGGAAGGGGCAGAGAGAGACAGACACAGAATCTGAAGCAGGCTCCAGCCTCTGAGCTGTCAGTACAGAGCCTGATGCAGGGCTCCAAATCACCAACCGCAAGATCATGACCTGAGCAGAAGTCTTAACCAACTGAACCACTCAGGCACTCCTAATGGATGCAATCTTCAAGGCTCATGTCTACTTCCTGAAAATTATCTTATGGGGAAAAAATGAAGGCAAACACAAAAGTACACCTAAAGTCATGTTCCTTTTAGCATTATTTATTATAGGAGCAAACAACAAATAGTCAAGATATCCAGAAACAGGACAACAATTCAATTTGTTCTAGTATGTATTATTGAATACCCATATTAAATATGAAACTGCGGATAAATTTTGTTACTGAACACTTTTCACTATGTATTAAGTAAAGATGCTATGCACATCATCCTATCTTTATAAACAAGAAAAAGGTAGGACCTTTAATGAACAAAGACATTAATCATCATTAAATGTGAGTGGAAGAAGTATAGACTTCTTTCTTTTTTCAAGCAATTTTGTTTCTCTTTATCCTTACACTAGAAATAGGGTCATGGGCTGGAAAATAATAATATTGTACAGCTCTTGTTGTCGAGAGATGAAGTCTATTTCCTTGAATCCAAGCTGGCCGGTGACTTGCTTTCACCAAGAGAATGTGGCAAAAGTAACATTGTGTCCCTTCTAAATCTAGGCCTTGTAGGGAGGAAAACTTTTTCTCTACCAATTTAAGGTGATTGGGGACCTGAGAATTAATTGACAACATACAGATTAACAAGAGAAAAATTTAACTCACATCCATGTGGGATCACTCCATAGGGAATGGATCACCTAAAGGTTTATATACCAGCTTTACAGGGGATGTTAGGGGAGATAGGGCTTCTTTGGGAAACGTAAACACTTCTAGGGGAACCAAATGGAATATGGAAGCTTCTGATAATGTTTGTTTATGTAATTTCTCATCCCAGTGCTAATGGTCAGTTTCCTTCCTGGCTGGAAGCTCCCTCAGAGAGAGGATTTATGGCAGTTTCATTCTCAGAAAATTCTGTATTTAATCAGATGAGGCAGGCTTAGGAAAAGCTTCTTTCTATATCTGCTATACCTCAGATTTCTTCAGTTTTAAGTAATCTTTATACCATTTCAGGTCTCTTCAGCCTCAAGAGACTGTGAGTTTCTGCTGTCTTTTTCACTCTCTCATGCTTGCATGCTGGTCACCATGGGAACAAGCTTGGGCTAGCTTGCCAGAGAACAACATCAGATGGAGAGAACCCCAGTCATCCCAGCCAACCAAGCTGAGGAAACCAACTAGCCCCAGCTGCCGCAAGAGCTGAATTTAGACCCATGAGCCAAACCAGCTGTGCACAGTATGAAATACAAGGCCCAGATAAGAAAAATCACCAACTCAGCCTAGCCTAAATCGCCAACTATCTCATCATTGTTTTAAGCTATTAACTTTTTAGTAGTTTGCCGTAGCAAGAGATACTTGATAGAAAAAATGTATTATTCTTGAGACAATAAGGCAATAAATGATTTACTAGAAAACTACTGATTGTTTACTCACAAAAGCTAAATAGTCGATGACATGAAAAAGTTCATCTCAAAATATTGGGCAAGTAATGTATTAACATTTTCCCTGGTTGTTTCTATATTGAGAAGAGTAGAAATGATATTAAATTTAAAACCAATAAAAAGAACCTTTCTTTGTAATGCAATGCATTAATGTGAGGGCCTTACCATACCCACTGGGTATTACAGCGTCTTCACAAAAATCCCCCAAGATGGAATAGCCTTTCCATACAAATTAAGACAATGCATTTGAGAGCTTAAAGAACATAAAAATCCTAAGGGTAAAATCCTTAGATATTAAAAGAGGAAGTGATGGAGAAAAGAATATGGCAACCACATGCACTGGGTTTGCCTTCAACTGCTACAGACTCCAAGGGGTCATTACTGTGAAGAGCATTGTTTCTCAGCCTCAGGTTTCATGCAGAGATTACTAGCCTATTTTTTATTTTTATTATTAGCACTATATACCTCAGCCATTACTGTTGTGTAGGATTGGACAAGTGGGTATACTGATGGAATTTTAAGCCTTTCCTAGATGCATCTGGCATTCAACATTGCCAGTTGGGATGGAAAACTAGATGAGAAAAGCAAGCCATTTCTCCTCCCTTGTGGTCACTTTGAATCACATTACTACTCAATCAAGATCTTAGGAACCAGATGCATGTTTACAAAAATTAAAAGATTTAGTGAGTTTTCTCTTTCCTGATTCTGCAACAGAGATGCCAGGAAGCATAGTACGTACACAAAATGCACTGTATTGCAAAGTTTGTATTTTTGTTCCTTGCCAGAGACACAGCATTGTTTTGTTTTGCCATTCATGTGTGTATGAGAGAGAGAGCTAGTGTTTTATTTTACAGAGATTTATGGGGTTAGTCCCAATCATTTCCATTTTAAGGCAGGGTGGTTGTTCCAAGTCTAGTTGTTCCCTGAAATGACATGCTACATCTTCTGGTGGTGAGGATGAGGCACTGTTAGTGATAAAGCTCCTTTCACAATAGAGAAAGGACCACATGGTAATTAGAAATTATACTGTACCACAGTATGAAATACGAAACTGTACCTACCCTTTAATTATAACCTCTAAAGTTTACACAGGGGTGTACAAAGGCTGTAAATGTTACTAAAAACATAAATATGGGAGTACCTGGGTGGTTTAGTCAGTTAAGCATCTGACTCCTGATTTTGGCTCAGGTCATGATTTCACAGTTTGTGGGTTCAAGCCCTGCATCAGGCTCTATACTGATGGTGCAGAGCCTACATGGGATTCTCTTTCTCCCTTTCTCTCTGCACCCCCCAACCCAGCTCGCTCTCTCTTGCGCGCTCGCGAAATAAACATTTTAAAAAACCATAAGTATGTTAATCTATTAGTGAATAGATTCATTTTAAAATTCTTATTGTTAATAGTGTTCATACAATATTTTATTCAAAATAAAATTTTGAAGTACCCAATGATAGCAGTATACACTCTCTTAAATACTTAAATTAACTATTGTTAATTCCAACTTAATGTTTCAAATTACTGCTTTGAGACATATTGAAGGGCTTGGTGTTAACTTCTTTCTGATATTCTTACTCTTTTATTCTATCCTAAAGTTCATAAAGAAGCACTGAAAATCCAAGGGGCCTGAATATGTGCTACTGTAAGTTTCTCAAAGTACTTGCTTCATTTAGGGCTAGGAAAAGTCATGAATATTCAGGATTTAAGGAAATATATGTAAATTTTTAAAAATCAGATTAACATCTTGGGGTGCCTGGGTGACTCAATCGGTTAAGCGTCCAACTTCGGCCCAGGTCATGATCTCACAGTTCGTGGGTTCAAGCCCCACGTGGGGCTCTGTGCTGACAGCTTAGAGCCTGGAGCCTGCTTTGGATTCTGTGTCTCCCTCTCTCTCTGCCCCTCCTCAGCTCATGCTCGCACTCTGACTCTGTCAAAAATAAATAAACTTAAAAAAAAAAATTTAAATCAGATTAACATCTTGATGAAGCACGATTTTTTAAACTGTAAATTTCTGCTGTCTCAAGACTATAATATTCCTTCTGGGACCCAGGAGTAGTTTATAAACCAATGATCTACAGAACGGAATGACTTCCTATAAATGGGAAGTTTTTATTACAGAAATCAAGAGCTTTTAAAATTATTTCTAACCCATGGGGGAGGGGAAGGAAAAAAAAAAAAAAAGAGGTTAGAGTGGGAGAGAGCCAAAGCATAAGAGACTGTTAAAAACTGAGAACAAACTGAGGGTTGATGGGGGGTGGGAGGGAGGGCAGGGTGGGTGATGGGTATTGAGGAGGGCACCTTTTGGGATGAGCACTGGGTGTTGTATGGAAACCAATTTGACAGTAAATTTCATATATTAAAAAATAAAAAATAAAAAAAATTAAAAATAAATAAAATAAATAAAATAAAATTATTTCTACACATACTTTAACTTGTGGTGCTGATCACAAACGTCTTTTTAAGCAGTTGTATCTTCTTTCTTAATTCTTTCACATTCAAGATCATGAATCATTTACTCCACATTACCTGTATGGAAGTCATTTCTTATTTTTTAAAAAGTCATGTTTGTAAAGTAATAGCAGCTATTATTGAGGGTGAGAATTACCCCATCAGGCATGTTACATAATCCTCACAATAACATCTTGAGATAGTTTATTACTCTTACATTATATATACAATGTACATGAAAATTAAACCTCAGTAAGTTAAATAATTCACCTAAGGACAAACAAGTAGTCAATGGCAAAACCAGAATTTAAAACATGTAAAATTCTAGAATGATTATATTCTATCACTTCCATTGGACAACCTCTCATCTCTTTAAGTAGTTCAAATCCACAGATTCTGCATTAAATTACACAGTTGAAGAAATTAATTCACCTTTGACCCCACAATTTGACTTCTCTCGATAAGGGAGATGAACTATGTCCTGGTGGCCTATGATAGTCCCATATTATGCCTATGATTCTTCTGTAATTATTAAACATGGCTTATTTCACTCTGAAGAGCATTCTATTTATGGTAAAAAAGTTAATGGTCACTCTACTCATGAGAGCTATTTTTTATGTTTCAATAACTGTGTGCAGCCTAGTAGAAATTAAATTCACAGAAAAACATTCTAGGCTCATGCATTAACAGATATTGTTAAACGTCTATATTAGGAAAAGCAACCTACACATTTAATGAAATCCTTTTCAAAATATCAACAACATTTTTCACAGAGGTAGAGCAAATAATCCTAAAACTTATATGGAAATACAAAAGACCCCAAATAGCCAAAGTAATCTTGAAAAAGAAAAACAAGGCAGAAGGCATCACAATTCCAGATGTTAAGTTATATTACAAAGCTATAGTGATCAAGACAGTGTGGTATTGGCACAAAAATAGACACATAGATCAATGGAACGGAATTGAAAACCCAGAAATGAACCCACAACTATATGGTCAGTTAATCTTCAACAAAGCAGGAAATACTATCCAATGCAATATAAATCTCTTCAACAAATGGTGCTAGGAAAACTGGACAGCAACATGCAGAAGAACGAACCTGGACCACATTCTTACAGCATACACAAAAATAAACTCTAAATGGATTAGAGACCTAAATATGGGACAGGAAACCAGGGAAATCCTGAAGGAAAGCACAGGCAGTACCCTTTATGACATCAGCCATAGCAAATTCTTATTAGATAAGTCTCCTGAGGCACATGAAACAAAAGCAAAAATAAACTATTTGCACTTCATCAAGATATAAAGCTTTTGCACAGCAAGAGAAATAATCAACAAAACTAAAAGGCAGCCTACAGAATGGTAGAAGAGATTTGCAAATGACGAGCTGATAAAAGGTTAGTATCTAAAAATATATCAAGAACGTAAAAACTCAACACCCAAAAAATAAATAATCCATTTTAAAAAAATGAGCAGAAGGGGTGCCTGGGTGGCTCAGTCGGTTGAGTGTCTAGCTCTTGATTTTGGCTCATGTCATGATCTCAGTGTTCATGAGATCAAGTCCCACGACTGGCTCTGTACTGACAGCAAGGAGCCTGCTCAATAATCTCTCTCTCCCTCTCTCTCTCTGCCTCTTCCCAGCACTCTCTCTCTCAAAATAAATAACTTTAATAAAAAAGGAGAAGACATGAATAGACTTATAAATAAGACATCCAGGTGGCCAAAAACACATGAAAAGATGCTCAACATCACTCCATCAAGGAAATAGAAATCAAAACCATGATGAGATGGCATCTCACACCTGTCAGAATGCCTAAAATTAGTAATACAAGAAACAACAGGTGTTGGTGAGGATGTGGAGAAAGGGTAACATTGTTACATTGTTAGTGGGAATGCTAACAGGTACAGTTACTGTGGAAACTAGTATAAAGATTCCTCAAAACATTAAAAATAGAACCTTACAATCCAGCAATTGTACTACCAGGTATTTACCCAAGGAACACAAAAATACTCAATTCAAAGGAATACATACACCCTGATGCTTATATCCACATTATCAATGACAGCCAAGTTATTTAAAGAGCCAAAAGGTCCATCAACTGAATGGATGAGGAAGAAGTGGCATATACATGCAATGGAATATTATTCAGCCATCAAAAAGAATGAAATTCTCCCATTTGCAATGACATGGATGGAGCTAGAGAGTATTATCCTAAGCAAAATAAATCAGTCAGAGAGACAAATACCCTATGATTGTACTCATGTGTGGAATTTAAGAAAAAAATAAACATGGGGAAAAGGAGAGAGAGGCAAACCAAGAAACAAACTCTGAACTATAGAGAACTGATGGTTACCAAAGGGGAGGTAGGTGGGGAGTGGGTTAAACAGGAGATAGGGATTAGGAAGTGCACTTGTTATGATGAACTCTGGGTGTTGTATGAAAGTACTGAATCACTAAATTGTACACCTGAAACTACTATTACACCATATGTTAACTAACTGGAATTTTTAAAAAAACATTTAAAGAGAAGTTAATTTCATGATGGTATTGGTAAATCTATATATGGACGTTTCTGTTTCATGTAGCAAGGCAGACCAGATACCCTGACCCACTTGATGGAAAAAAAAAAGTACCAGATAAGAATAGTTTTAAAGTCTTTCTTCACAAAAGTTGGTCATTACCTAGAGGGCAACAGTGAAACTAAATGAACTTGGGTTTCCAATTTCACAGAAAACAAAGGACTGGAGAAAAAAACGAAATATAAAATTTAATAGGATAAGGTATTCCCAAAAGTATGCCAGGGCCACCATTTAATATTGAGTAGAAAGTAACTACTCCACCAGGGAATATAAGGAAACCCTAATAGAAATTTGGTGCTGAGTACTTTTTTACCTTGGAGTGGTATCCCAATGATTTTCCAGTCCCAGTTCATGCTACCTTAACTAAAAGTAATCACAAAATAGAGAAATGAGAAAAATGATACAAATCTTTAGAAAAACCCACCTTCAAAACAAACCTCAAAAGAGTCCCACAGATTAAATTCTTGGAGACATGAGATCAAAGTCAAAAATCATACAACATGTCAGGAAAAAGGGCACCATGAGTGAAAACCAACAGAAACAGGAGCAGAATTGGACCCAAAGGCATCTAACATTATAATTATCAAAACTAGAATATGAAATATAACTAGTATGTTCTTTAAAATTATGAAAAACACAAACAAACACCAAAAGACCAAAAGAATGACTAGCAAATTTGAGAAAAAAAAAGTTAGAAGTACTTCCAGAAATGCCAAACATAATAGTTAAAATTTTAAAGCTCAGTGACTTGCTTTAATAATATCAAAGCATTAAAATAAACTATAGTGATGAGAAAAGTATAATAGTATCACTAGGGGCCGCACTAGGGGCCGCTGAGTGGCTCAGTCAATTACACATCTGACTCTTGAAGCCACATTTAAAATGAAATTAATTTCAATAATACTCAAATTATCATTTCAACATGTAATTAATATAAAATATTATTAAGCCACCCAGTGTGTGGTAATTTGTTACAGTAGCCACAGGATACTAATATACTCACCAAAACAAACAAAAAGATACAAACTACTAAAATCAGGAATAAAAGAAGGAACATTGCTATTGACCTTACAAAAAGTAAAACACTAAAAAGAGGAGTGCCTGGGTGGCTCAGTTGGTTAAGCATCCAACTTTGGCTCAGGTCATGACCTCATGGTTCATGATTTTAAGCCCCATATTGGGCTTATGTCAACAGTGCAGAACCTGCTTGGGATTTTCTCTCTCTCTCCCTCTCTCTCTGCCCTGCCTTCATTAGTGGGCTCCCTCTCTTTCTCTCTCTCAAAATAAATAAACAATCTCTAAAAAAAATAGCACAGAGTTAAAAAAAAAACTTAGGGTGCAAGATGACAAGGTAGGAAGACTTTGTTCTTCCCCCCTACATGGACACACTGAGTCTGCACCTACATGTAGAGCAATTATCCTATGAAGAAGAACTGAGGGTTGACTTAACAACTTCAACGTGAAGGACAGAGGGACCACAAAGAGAATGGCAGGAAAAACAGAATTATGGTAACCATGGGAACCCCACCTCCCACCATGGGAACTGCAGTAGGGAGGGATGGTACTTAGGGATCTTAAGCAGATCCACCTGCCCTGGGGCATAGAAAAAAAAAGGCACAGTTTAAAAGGGCAACTAGAACATAAAGGAAAATCCCAGAACATCTCCCAAAGGGAGATATGGAGTCAAAGGGGCAGGAAAGCATCACTGACTATGACCCCCACCTCACTTGATAGTGTAGATGGAAGCAAGGTCCTGGTGTCCTAGTCAGGCTGCTGCCTCAGCAAGCCATATGTCCTTAGGCCACACCAGCCCTAGACAATTTCCCAAGGTAGCCCCATCACCTACATCCACTGGAGCTTCAGCCATCCCACAAAGGCAGACCCAGTTCAGCACATTCTGAGACACCTCGGCAGTATCCACTACAGTTCCAGTTATCTTGCCAAGGTGGCAGAGGGACAAAACACCCCAGGAAACACCAGGCCCACACCTACTTCAGTTCCAGGTGACTCATCAGGGCATCCCTGTGTGGAGCACCATGGGACCACCTGACCTGCTCCTGCTTCAACTCTTTCTGTTCCACCAGGGAGCCCTCTGCATGGATCACATCAAGACCACGCAGCTAGTGCCTACTTCAGCTCCAGTCTCCCCACAAGGGTGCCTCTTGAATAGACTGTGCCAGGACCACTGGCTGGTGCCTGCTTCAGCTCTAGCCATCCTGCCACGGGGCCCCCTGTGAATGCCCTAAGACCCCAGCCTGCACCTCATTAAGCTTCAGCTGTTCTGCCAGGGTGCCCTCTGTGTGGGGAACCCTGGGATCCCACGGCCCATGCTTTACTTCCAGCTATCTCACCAGAGTAGCCCCAGTACAAAGTATCCCAGGACCCCCAGCCTCCACCCCCTACAGCTCCAGCCATCCAAAGCTTTCAACATGTAGTCTACATGGAGCCTTTCCTTCAAGACTAGGTAAAGTAGCTCTTTTGCCTATTCATGAAAACAAACCAAAAAGAAAAATATATATAATGAGGAGACAGAGGAATATCCTCCAAACAAAAGAATAAGACAAAACTTTAGAAAAGGAACTAAACAAAACAGAGATGTGCAATCCACTTGACAAAGAGTTCAAAGTAATAGTCATAAAAATGTTTAATGGACTTAAGAATGAATGAACTCAGTAAGAATTTCAACAAAGAGATAGAAAATATGAGAAAGAAGCAATCAGAGGTGAACAATACAATTACTGAAATGAAAAATATACTAGAGGGAATCAAGAGCAGATTAGAAATATAGAAAAACAAATCAGTGATTTGGAAGACAGGGTAATGGGAAGTGCTCAACCTAAAAAACAAAAAGAATTTTTTTTTAATGAGGATAGGTTGAGATGTCTGGAACAACATCATTCAGACTCACAGTCACATTACAGGAGTCCCTGAAGGATAAAAGAGAGAAGGGGGCAAAAAATCTATTTGAAGAAATAATAGCTGAAAACTTCTCCAATCTGAGGAAGAAAATAAATATTCAGGGCCAGAAAGCACAAGAGCCTAAAATAAGATGAACCCAAGGAGGTCCAAACAAGACACAAAATAATTAAAATGCTAAACCTTAAAGATAAAGAGAAAATCTTAAAGTAGCAAGAGAAAAGCAACTAGTTACAGACAAGGGAAACCCCACAAGGCTATAAGCAGATTTTCAGCAGAAATTTTACAGGCCAGAAAAGAGTGGCATGATATATCCAAAGCACTGTAAAGAAAAAGTCTATACCTAGCAAAGTTATAACTTAGAATTAAAGGAGAGCTCTAAAACGCCTCCCAGAGATACAAAATTAAAGAAGTTCATCACTACCAACCCAGACTTACAAGAAATGTCAAAGGGACTTCCTTAAGTGGAAAAGAAAGGCCATAATGAGAGTAAAAAATACACATATGAAAGAAAAAAATTCATGAGTTAAATGAAGGAAAAGATAGTAGATCAATCACTTATAAAGCTAGTAAACAGGTCAAAAGGCAAAAGAAGTGAATTCAATTATATCTAAATATTAGCTGACACTAACAAAATTTAAAAATGTAAAATATGACATCATACACATGAAACACGGAGACAGGGTAGTAAAATTAGTGTTTTTAGAATGTGTTCTAACTTAAGTAACCATCAACTTTAGACTGCTTTATATTAAGGATATTATATATAAACCACATACCAAAAACTTAAAAAAGATAAACAAAAAATAAAGAGAAAAGAATCTAAGCATAACACTCAAGGAAGTTATTAATAATAAGGGAACAGCAAGAAAAGTAGAAAGGAACATCAAAGAACTACAAAAACAAAAATAAAACAATCAACAAAATGGTAGTAAGTATACATCTATCAATAATTTTTTATATACCTATCAATAATTTACTTTAGGTGTAAATGGTCTAAATGCTCCAATCAAAAGACACAGGATGAATGAATGGACAAAAAACAACACCTAACTATGAGACTCTCTTTAGATCTAAAGACACATACAGACTGAAAAGGAAGGAAAAAGATATTCCATGAGATTAGAAGTAAAAAAAAAATAAATAAGTAAAAGTCAGAGGGACAATACTTTTATCAGACAAAACAGACTTTAAAATTTTTTTAATGCTTTCATTTATTTTTCTCAGAGAGAGAGAGACAGAGCATGAGCAGGGGAGGGGCAGAGAGAGAGGGAGACACAGAATCCAAAGCAGGCTCCAGGTTCCAAGCTGTCAGCACAGAGCCAGACACGGGGCTCAAACCCACGGACTGTGATATCATGACCTGAGCTGGAGTCAGACGCTTAACCGACTGAGCCACCCAGGCACCCCTAGACAAAACAGACTTTAAACAAAGACAGTGATAGACAAAGAAGGGCATTACATAATGATAAAGGTATCAATCCAACAAGAGAATAGATCTAACAATTGTAAATACCTATACACCCAACATAGGAGCACTTAAATCATAAAGCAAATTAATTAACAGACATACAGAGAGAAAATGTCAGTAATATGATAATGAGGAACTTAAACATCACACTTACATCTATCTGGATAGATCATCCAAATAGAAAACCAATAAGGAAAATGGCTTTGAATGACACATTAGACCAGATGGACTTAACAGACATACACAGAACGCGATACACATTCTTTTGAAGTGCACGTGGAACATTCTTCAGAATAGATCACATGTTAGGCCACAAAACAAACCTCAATAAATTGAAATCATATTAAGCTGATTTTCCAATTACTACAGTATGAAATTAGAAATCAATTGCAAGAAAAAAACTGGTAAAAAACACAAAGATGTGTAGGACAAAAAATAAATGCTACTAAATAATCAGTGGGTCAACTAAGAAATCAAAAAAGAACTAAAAATATTCAAGGATACAAATGAATATGAAAATACAATGGTCTAAAACTTTTGGGACCTCAAAAAACAAGGAAAATCTCAAGTAAACTATCTAACCTTACACCTATAGCAATTAGAAAAAGAATAAACAAACCCAAATTTAGCAGAAGAATGAAAAATATAAAGGTCAGAGTGGAAGTAAATAAAGACTAAGAAAACAAAAGAAAAGTTCAATGAAACCAAGAGCTTGGTCTTTTTCAAAGATAAATAAATTTGATAAGCCTTTAGCCACACTCCTCAAGAAAAAGAGAGAGAACTCAAATAAATAATATCAGAAATGAAAGAAAAGTAACAACAGACAACACAGAAATACAAAAGATTGTAAGAGACTACTAAAAAATATTGTATGTCAACAAATTGGATAACCTAGAAGAAATAGATAAATTCTCAGAAACACACAATCAATGGAGTAGGACAGAGAACCCAGAAATAAGCTCTCACTTATATGGCCAATTAATCCATGCCAAAGAAGGCAAGAATATACAGTGGAAAAAGTCTCTTCAATAATCGGTGTTGGGAAAACTGTACAGCTTCATATAGAAGAATAAAACTGGACCACTTTTTTGTACCATATACAAAAGCAAACTCAAAATATATGAAAGACCTAAATGTGAAACCTGAATCTATAAAACTCCTGAAACAAAACAAAGACAATAATCACTTAGACATCAGCCTTAGCACTCTTTTTCTAGATATGTCTCCTCAGGCAAGGAAAACAAAAGCAAAAATATATTATTAGAAGTACATCAAAATAAAAACTTTTACATATAAAAGGAAAATTATCAACAAAACAAAAGGCAACCTACCAAATGGGAGAAGATAACTGCAAATGATATATTTAATGAAGGGTTAAAATCCAAAATATGTAAAGAACTCAGACAACTCAACACCACAGAAACAATCTGATTAAAATATGGGCAGAGGACCTGAATAGACATTTTTCCAAAGAAGTCATACAGATGGCCAACAAACACATGAAAAGATGCTCACTAATCATCAGGGAAGTGCAAAAAAACTACAATGAGATACCAATGGACACCTGTTAGAAGGGCTAGTATCAAGAAGACTAGAAATAGCAAGTGTTAGCAAGGATTTGGTGTATTGCTGGTGGAAATGTAAACTAGTGCAGCCTCTCGGAAAACAGCATGGAGATTCTGAAAAAATTAAAAATGGAAATTCCATATGATCCAGTAATTCCACTACCATGTATTTACTCAAAGTAAGCAAAAATGCTCATTCAAAAAGATATATGCACCCCTATGTTCATTGCAGCATTATTTATAATAGCCAAGATATATGTGGCATGTGTGTGTATGGAATATATATATATATATATATATATACACACATATATTATACATATACATATATGTATATATAATATACATATATTATACATATATATGGAATATACATATATATGGAATATATATATATAAAACTATGACCACAATCTAAATTTTTATCATTTTCATCACTTCAGTAGATACTCGTACCCATGTGCAGTCATTCTCCATGTTCTATCCCAACCCATCCCTCACCCCCTACAGCCTCAAGCAACCACTAATCTACGTCTCTATACATTTGCCTACTCTGGGCATTTCATACAGATGTAATCATATAATATGTGGTCTTCTGTAATAGGCTTCTTTATATTTTATTATTATATAATATAAAATAATATAATATAAATCAAATATTACTGAGCCATAAAAAAGAATGTAGTCTTGCCATTTGCAACAACATGGATGGGTCTGAAAAGTATTATGCTAATTAATAAGTCAGAGTGAGAAAGGTAAAGACCATATGATTTCATGTATATGTGGAATCTAAAAAACAAACAAAACCACAGGAACAGAATCATACAGAGAATAAACTGATGTTTGCCAGAGGGGAGTCAGCTGGATGCATGGGAAAAAGAGATGAAGGGGATTAAGAGGTACAAACTTCCAGTTATAAAATAAATAAGTCATGAGATGAAAAGCACAGCGGAGGAAATATGTCAATAATAGTATAGTAACAATGTATGATAGATGGTGACTACCCTTAATGTGGGGATCACTGAGTAATGTGTAGAATTGTCAAATTACTATGTTTTGTACTCTAATGCTTGTACTTCAATAGCAAAATATTTTTAAATAACAATATAAAAATAATAAATAAGAGTAGAACAGAGCACCCAAAATATATGGAATAGAGAGATCACACATATATGAACACTTGACATATGAAAACGGCAGTGCAAAACTCTGGGGAAAGAACGGATTTTTTTAAAAAATGATGCTGGAACAATTGGGTGTACATCCAGCAAAAAATAAAACTTGACTCACACTTTACATGCTAATCAAAACAATCTATTTCAACTGGATTAAGTACCTAAATATGAAAGGCAAACTGTACAGAATTTATAGGGTAATATAGAAGAATATCTTTATGATCTCATGATAAAGAAGATGTTATTAAACACAAGGCCTAATAATAAATTTAAATATTGATAAATCTGACTACATTAAAGTTAAGAACTTCTTATATGCATAAAAATGTTAAAATCAAGAATTAAGAATAAAAAGCCAACCCAGAGAGCAGGAGATTATATTCCCAATCACCATCAAGGAGAGGAACACTTAAAGAATGCATTAAAAAAGTCCTGCCAATCACTGAGAAAAAAGGTAAGAAAAAGGAGGACAACCAACCCAACTTAAAAATAGGCACAAAAGTCTTATACATGCCTTATTTTTTTGTAGATGAAAGTTTTAATAAGGCAACTCATATACAAGGCTTGTCTTGAATGGCCATGAGACAAGTAGAAGTTTGCACCTGCCCACAAAAGCCTTTGTTTAGAGGCTTTAACAGGGTTCACATATACCCATCCAGATCATCTCAACAACACATTACTCTCTCAAGTCTGTGTTTTTGAAAAAGGCTCCAGCTGTGGGAATGATGGATGGAAAGGAGAACCCAAGGACAGTGGAAAGGGTGAGAAGCCTCAATAACCCAGATCCAGCACATGAGTCAACCATAAGTCATGTCTTCTCAATATCCTCCAACACTTCACCCCTTGGGATTGACTCTTTCAATCTTACAACCCCTCTCCTACAGTGCACCTTAAGCAGTCAGCAAAGGGTTTCACTAACATGAAGGTGACTCATTTGGCATCTATTTGGCTGCATTGGAGATACCTATCACAGCAAGAATATTGGCACATGGAAGAGAAAACACAGAATAAGATAACAATTCCCAAAATAATTTAAAAAAAAGTTTTCTACCACGATCCCTATGATCTTAACCGCTGATTTACTAAGTCCCCTAGGGTGGGGGGTCAGATCACTCAGGGCATTCACTTATGTCCTTAAGTGATTTAATAAAGATGATACATCAACAGACTCATCAGGTATAAATACAGGTATGAATACACGTATGAGTATCTACTCAATATTTCTTTTAAAAAATAAACTATGACTGAAGATTTTTGAGATTGAGGAATTGTGAAAGAACATAGTACATACATGGTACTTCTTACAATCGGTCAGCACATCACCTTTCCATGGTAAGTGACCAAGAAGCACAAGTCAAGAAGCCTTGTATAAATTACAATACTGTGATTAAGACCCCCTGACTTGTGGTAACTGCCTTGTCTCTAGTTTCAAAGAACTAGATTAGTTGTTTTCAGTTCATAGTCAACAGATAATATCACATTTGATGAGCGTTCTACATTGACATCCTGAGGGGTTTGGGGAGTATTTTAGAATCTCTCACAAAGGTAATTTCACTGTCTCATCAATGCAAAACTGCAAAGACAGTATAAAGTGCTAAGAACCCTGGGAAATAAGTGGCTTAAGTAGAGTGACCAACAAGTTTCACCAAGTTTCTCTTTGTTTAACCTGGCAGTGAGTATTCATCAGATCTGTCTTGCCGAATTACAAATAGAGTGATAACACTAGATTAAGAAATTCCCAAAGTCTCAGTTCACATAGTATTATGTTTTCTCAAAGTCTAGTTCAGTACCTAAGAGGCACTTAATAAATGCTTCTTGAATAAATATATAAACAATGAGAGAATGGGAGACTCCCTTTATTCATCATTTCCATGCAAACACTACAAAGAAATAAAATTTTTAAAAAACACCCACAAGTACTTTGCAATGCATACATACACGTACACACACACACACACACACACTTAAAATCTTAAAAATTCATACAGAAATGAAAGAGGATCTATCTCTTTGCCAGTTCTTTGATATATGTTACTTTTTCTGCATAATATAGCATCTCTAAAGCACAAGAAGCTGTATGAAAAAGCATTACCAATCAAGATCCAGAGTGAAGAGAGGTTTGTAAGCTGAAAGGGATATTCCTTCACCTCTGAATTTTTAAACCCTAATGGACAAATCTTCTAAAACTACACAGAAGTGATTTTCAACTACATTGCTTGCAGATTCACCAAACACTCAAATCAAAGACAGAAAGTATTGTTGCCTGATTGCCACTGTTGAAATGGAACAACACTGTAGCACAAAAAATAGCCATATATTATTTTTAATGGATTTAATGATATAATTCATATGCTAAAAACTTTACGCACTTAGAAGTGTATGGTTTTTTTAGTATATACACAGCTTTGTGCAACTATGACCACAATCTAAATTTTTATCATTTTCATCACTTCAATAGATAGCCCGTACCCATGTACAGTCATTCTCCATGTTGTATCCCGACCCATCCCTCACCCCCTACAGCCTCAAGCAACCACTAATCTACATCTCTATACATTTGCCTACCCTGGGCATTTCATACAGATTAATCATATAATATGTGGTCTTCTGTAATAGGCTTCTTTTACTTAACCTGTTTTCAAGGTTTATCTATTCTGTAGTATGTGTTAAGGAAGAAACTTCCGGCTCGGTCCGGAAGATGGCGGCGTAGGAGGACGCAGGGCTCACAACGCGTCCTGC
>NW_026057578.1:70284268-70383466 GCF_023721935.1 Panthera uncia
ACAATGGAATACTACGTGGCAATGAGAAAAAATGAAATATGGCCTTTTGTAGCAACATGGATGGAACTGGAGAGTGTGATGCTAAGTGAAATAAGCCATACAGAGAAAGACAGATACCATATGGTTTCACTCTTATGGGGATCCTGAGAAACATAACAGAAACCCATGGGGGAGGGGAAGGAAAAAAGAAAAAAAAAAAAAAAAAAAAGAGGTTAGAGTGGGAGAGAGCCAAAGCATAAGAGACTGTTAAAAACTGAGAACAAATTGAGGGTTGATGGGGGGTGGGAGGGAGGGCAGGGTGGGTGACGGGTATTGAGGAGGGCTTTTTCCACAAAAAAAAAAAAAAAAAAAAAAAAAAAAAAAAACCGATGAAAGAAACTGAAGACACCACAAAGAAAACAAAAGATATTCCATGCTCATGGATTGGAAGAATATTGTTCAAATGTCTATATGACACAAAGCAATCTACATATTTAATGCAATGCCTACCAAAATACAAATAGCATTTTTTACAGAACTAGAATAACACTTACTAAAACTTGTATGGAATCACAAAAGACCCCAATTAGCCAAAGCAAATGTGAAAAATAAAAACAAAACACACCACAATTCTTGAGATATCACTATACCAGATGTCAAGTTATATTAAGAACCAGTAGTAATCAAAACAAATGGCACTGACACAAAAATAGTCACATAGATCAATAAGCAGAATAGAAACCCATAAATAGGCCCATAATCACATGGTTGCTTAATATTTGACAAAGCAGTAAAGAATATCCATTGGGAAAGGAGGTCTCTTCAACAAATGAAGTTGGAAAAACTGTACAGCTACATGTAAAATAATGAAACTGCAGCATTCTCTTAAACATACATAAAAATAAACTAAAAATGGATTAATGACCTAAATGTGAGAACTGAATCCATTTTATTCCCAGAAGAATACAGAGTAACTTCCATGACATCAGAAGTAACAACATCTTTCTATTTATGTATCCTTTGGCTAGGGAAAAATTTTTAAAAATAAATTATTGTGACTACCTCAAAATAAAAACTTCTGTTCATCAGAGAAAGCCAACAATAAAACTGAAAGACAACCTACTAAATGGGAGAAAATATTTGCAAATGACATGGGATGAGCACTGGGTGTTGTATGAAGATCAATTTGACAATAAATTATATTTAAAAAAAAAAAAAAAGAAAGAAACTTCCTTGTTATGGCTGAATAATATTCTGTTACATTGATATATTAGATTTTGTTTATCCTTTCACCAGTTCTTAGAATGTTGGAATAATTCCAGTTTTTAATAATTATAAATAATACTGCCAAAGACATGTTTCTACAAGTTTTTGTATAGACATAGGTTTTAATTTGTCCTGAGAATGTACCCAGGAGTAGAATTTCTGGAACATAAGGTAACCCTATGTTTAAAATTTCAAGGAAAGAATGATTTCCAACACAGCTGTTCCACTTCAAATTTTCAACAGCAATAGAGGGAGTCCTGATTTCTCTACATGTTTGCCAACACTTAACTATTTTTTGTCTTTTTGATTACAGCCATGCTAATAGATGTGAACTGGTATCTCATTATGGTTTTGATTTGCATTTCCCTCATGACTAATGATGTCAGTCACCTTTCACATGCTTGTTAGCTATTTGTAGATCTTTTTAGGGAAGTGTCTATTTGTATCCTTTGCCCAGTTTTTAACTGGATTTTCTTATTATTGAGTTTTAAGTATTCGTTATTATTCTTCATATAAACCTCTTATCAGAGACATGATGAGAAAATATCTTCTCTCATTCTATGGGTCATCTTTGTACTTTCTTTTTTGTTGTTGTTTATTTATTTATTTTGAGAGAAAGACAAAGAGTGAGTGTTGGAGGGGCAGAAAAAGAAAATGAGAATCCCAAGCAGGCTCCACACAATCAGCCTGGAGCCCAAAGCAGAGCTCAAACCCACAAACCATGAGATCATGACCTGAGCTGAAGTCAGACACTTAACCAACTGAGCCACCCAGGCACCCCTGTCTTTGCACTTTCTTGACGATATTTTTTATAGCACAGAAGTTTAATCTAAGGTAGGCAATTTAAATATTTTCCTTTGTTTCATGTGCTTTTGTGTTATAATTTAGAAACCATGTGTAACCAGAGGTTCTAAAGATTTATTACTATGTTTTCATCAAAGAATTTTCTAGTTTTAGCTCATGTGTTTAAGATGTTGATCTACTGAAAAAAAAAACTCTTTTTAAAGTTTATTTATTTTTGAGAAAGAGAAACAGTGTGCGGTGGGGAGGAGCAGATAAAGAGAGAGAGACACAGACTCTGAAGCAGGCTCCAGGTTCTGAGCTGTCAGCACAGAGCCCAATGCGGTGCTCAAACCCACAAATTGCGAGATCATGACCTAAGCCAAAGTTGGACGCTTAACCAACTGAGCCACCCAGGTACCACTGGAAATAACTTTTATATGTGATATGAGGTAGGGATCCAACTTCATTCTTTTGCATATGGATATCCACTTGTCCAGCACCATTTGTTGAAAAGTCTGTTTTTTCTCCTATTTAAATGTCTTGGCACTCTTGCTGAAAATTAATTCACCATAAATATAAAAGGTTTACTTCTGGACTCTCAAGTCTACACCATTAATCCTTATATCCATCCCTATTCTAGCATCACAATGTCTTAACTTTGTGGTAGGTTTTGAATTCACAGAGGGTGAGTTTTGAAGCATAGTTTTTCCTTCTTAAGTTGTTTTGTTCTTTTCCATTCTGGACCCCTTCTATACTATATGAATTTTATGATCAGCTTGCCAGTATTTGCAAAAAAAAAAAAAAAAAAAAAAAAAAAAGGTGGGGTGGCGTAACTGATATTTTTAGAAATTTTATTAAATGTGTAGAGCAATTTTGGGAGCATTCCCATTTAACAATACTAAGCCTATCAATCTACAAACCAGGAATATCTTTCCATTTATTTAGATTTTTTTACAATTTCTTTCAACGTGTTGTGGCTTTCACTGTACAACTTTTGCCATTATTTTCTTAGATTTTTTTATGTTATTGTAAATAAATTTTACTTAATTTTTTCAGATTGTGTATCAATAGCACATAGAAATAAAAATGATTTGGCACATTGATTTTGTATTCTGCAACGTCATTGGACTTGCCAATCAGTTCAATTTTTAGTGTGTTCTCTAGGATTTTCTATATATGATATTATGTCACTTGCAAATAGAAATAATTTTGCTTCTTCCTTTCCAGTATGGATGCCCTTTATTTCCTTTGCTACCAACTTTCCCTGGCTAAAATCTATGACACAATGTTGATTAGAAGTGATGGGAGCAAACATCCTTATCTTGTTTCTGATCCTAGTGGGAAGGAATTCATGCTTTCACCATGAAGTATGATGTTAATTTGGGGTTTATTGCAGATATCCTTTATCAGATTAAGAAAATCCCTTCTGTATCTACTTTACTCATTGGTTTTACTATGAAAGAATGTTATGTTTTACCAAATGCTTTTTTTCTCTATCTATTGAGATAACCATGTAGCTTCTGTCCTTTTTTCTATTTATTTGTTGATTTTATGTTAAACCAGCCTTGCATTATTGGGATAAATCTCACTTGGTCATAGTTTATAATCTTTTTAAATTCCCACTCAAGATCTCATTTATCCCTACTAAAACCACAGCCTTAAGCAGCTGTGATGTTGGTAGCTATTACTATTTTCAGTAAAATTCTGGGGGCAGGGCCTTCCCACCAAACTGAACGCTAAGTTAAATAAAAAAACCTGAAAAAAGAGGTTTTCCAGGAAGCCACAAATTTAGAGTATATATATTTACTGGAGATAAAGCATTTAATAGAGCTCTAAAAGATGTCAGTCCTCAGTGGTTACAAGGTTACCAGCCACTACTATGCTAAGAAAGTAGAGAGGATGCGAATAGCTTGAAGTTAAAACATCAAGGACCTTCCCATCTTACCTAAAGCCAATAGTTTCTCTTAAATATATGCTTGATGGTTTCTTCTATGTCATTGGTTAATTTCCACAGCTCTGAAATGGTTGTTTTCATTGTTTTGCCACATGTTCCTTTGTTTTTGTGGGAGACTAAGTTTACTAGTTGGTTCACTCTCCACCAGTCCAGAAGTTAATCCCACCCACATACACTACTGCCTGACTTAAGGGAATGGTGTGTGCACAACTGAACACATGATAGCTGTTTTGACTCATCACAATTATTTTGTATATTTGTTACAGGAATCCAAAGTTGATCCATACAAGACCATTTTTCTTAACTTATTCAACAAATACTTGTAAAGTATCTATTAAATATCAATGAATAAAATGGGGGTGGAGGGAATGGTAGAATCTCCATCGAAAAGATAATACCCGAAGTTGAGTCATGAAGGATAAATAAGACATTTCCAATTGGACCCAGTTCAAGAGAACATTCCTTGGTAAAAACAACAGGGAGTTTAAAAAATAAAAGATCACACTCAGTAAAGGATTATTTTTTAAGGTCTGATAGTTTAGTGTAACTCAACACAATGTGGAATCAACATTTTTTTAAAGGCTGCATATCTACATCTCTACTTGACCAACATTTTAATCCCTGATAACAAAATCTTCAGATAATTAAAAAATAAATAAATAACTTTGTTAACATTACATAAACTTAAAAGTTTCCTAATAATTAGGAGATGATGACTGACTGTGTTAATTATGCTATATAATCATAGTCAACTGTAGAGTTTGACAATGTATAAATCCCTGATTACCTCTGGTAAGTCAAAACTATTGCTAAAACATATCAAACTCCTTAAAATGATTAGATCCAATTTTGTTTGAAAAATAATGTGGGAGGAATAAAAATAAGAAAATCAGCTTGGCTTTGACCTTCCATCATATACAATCTGAGCTGCTCTAGTTAATGAGAACATTACCCAACTGGAAGAAGAGATTAAAGAAGCTCTTTGACCTCATAGAGCTGGAAAGACTTCATGTGGGAGTTGCAAGTAAAATTTCAAAATCCAAATGTATCTTTGTCATTATTTCCTATGGCATGGAAGGAAAGTGAATCCTGCAAACTGACATTTGCACCAAAGCTGCCTTTGGTAAAAACAAATTAGAACACATGTTTCACAAGACTGGAAATTCATGTTGTAATATTTTCAAGTGCTATCAGTGATATTATCCTCTCATCACAAATGTATGAAACCAGTTCCAAATGAATTGAATTCCAAAGCATGCCAGTGGCTGGCAGTATAGACAACACTGAGTATAATCATGTTCAAGACAAAATTAGCATAGGTAGAGGGAAAAGTCCAAAGATAAAATGCTCACTGTGCCAATTAAAATGTCTTCAGTAACAAGCAACAAAATTTATATAGCCACATAAACAGATCTTAAAGAGTAACAGCAATTATCAAAACTCTATCGAAATACCAATACTATTTTTCATCGAACTAGAATAGTACTAAAATTTATATGGAAGCACAAAAGATCCTAAATAGCCAAAGCCATCTTGAGAAAGAAGAACAAAGCAGGAATTATGACAAGATATCAATTTCAAGATACAAAACTATAGTAATCAAAACAGTGTGGTACTGGCACCAAAGTAGACACATAGGTCAATGGAACAGGATAGCAAGAACAGAAATAAATGCATACTTTTATGGTCAGTTAATCCACAAGAACCAAGAATATACAGTGAGGAAAATACAGCCTCTTCAAATAAATGGTGCTAGGAAAACTGGACAGCTACAAGCAAAAGAATGAAACTGGACCACTAACACCATTCACAAAAATAAACTCAGAACACATTAAAGACCTAACTGTGCAACCTGAAACAATAAAACTTTTAGAAAAGTAGGCAGTTATTTCTTACACATCAACCTTAGTAATATTTTTCTGGATATGTCTCCTGAGGTAAGGGAAACAAAAACAAAATAAACATTTTGGATTGCATCAAAATATAAAGCTTTTACATAGCAAAGAAAACCATTAACAAGATAAGAAGGTAACCTACTCAATGGGAGAATGTATTTGTAAGTTACTTATTTGATAAAGGGTTGGTATCCAAAACATATAAGGAATTGAAATAACTCAACACCAAACAAACAAAAAATCTGATTAAAAAGTAGTCAGAGGATCAGGGCACCCCAGTAGGTTAAGTGTCTGACTTGAGTTAGACTCAGGTCATGATTTCATGGTCATGAGATCAAGCTCTGTATCAGGATGCAGTGTGCTTAAGATTCTGTCTCTCCCTCTCCCTCTCCTCCTCCCCCACCTCTATCTCAAAAAAAAAAAAAAAAAAAAAAGTGGTCAGAAGACCAGAATAGACATTTTTCCAAAGAAGACATACTTATGGCCAATAGACACCTGAATAGATGTTCAACATCACACATCATCAGCGAACAACAAATCAAAACCACAATGAGTTATCACCTTACACCTGTCAGAATGGTAGAATTAAAAAGACAAGAATTAACAAGGGTGAAGATGTGGAGAGAAAGGACCCCTTGTTCACTGCTGGCAGGAATGTAAATTGGTACACAGTATGGAGGTTCCTCAAAAAATTAAAAATAGAAATACAGTAAAACCTTGAATTATGAGTAACTTGTTCTGTGAGTCTTCCACAAGATGATCAAACATTTCTAATAAATTTTAACTTGATAAACAAGCGATGTCTTTCAATACAAGTATGTGACACCAAATGTCACATGATCACAACTGAACCAATGATTCTTCTCTCCCTCTCCCTCTCTCTCTCTCTCTCTCTTTCTCAGTCTCCCCCTCCCTTCCTCCCTCCCTCCCTCTCTCACTGTTGCGATTGTGGGTGATTGTCTCCCATGCTTGGAAGCTTGGTCTCAGGCCACGGTGTTTGGCAGAAATCAGTGATTTTTCAGAATGTTGGAAGGTGCCCACAACTGGCACTAATTTTTTTGTCACTTCAAAGCAGCTATGGATAGTCCTTTTCCTGTAAGAGTAAGCTTAGGAATGCTCTGCTTCATTCTAGGTCAGGCTGCCTGCAAATATAGACCCTTTCCTCTGCTGCCTTATTGTCAGTTACATTAAATACAGTATATGACAAGAGTTTATTAATACTGTACTGTAGTCAACATCCATGCAAGAGTATACAATGGCCCTCATGAGGAAAAAGGTTGAAAAGAAAGGCAATAAGAAGGAGGAAATGATCACGATGGAAGTTAAGAAGGAAATCATTGAGAAAATGAACAAGATATGCAAGTGGCCAAAATTGCAAGATTTTAAAAGAAGTCCACATCTGCATCTTGTCTGCAGAGGAAGAGGAGGAAAAGGTGGAGGAATCCCTCACTTCAAATAAGATTAGGGAGATGTGTAAAACATGGGAAACTGTACAAAATTTTGTTGAGAAGCACCACCAGATAAGGCTGTAGGGGTGCAAGCAATGAATCTGTTTAATAACTATGCAATGTCTCATTTCCACGAAATCCTCAAAAGAAGGCAAAAACAAGCACCATTGGATAGGTTCCTTGTTACGTGAAAAGAAAAGATTCCATTGAGCCAATAGATAGCAGTGATTCTGTTACTGATAGTGAAAGTCATCCTTCACAATAACCCTCCTCTCTCTTGTCTCCCTCACAGCAGACATGAAGTATTTCAAAGATAAATGCAGGTTAATTTATTTCTTTATATTTTGTATTTTATTTATTGTTTTGTATTGCACTATCTTAATCATTTTTGTATGAATTTTTTGGGTTGTGGAATGAATTATCTGAGTTTCCATTATTTCTTATGGGGAAATTTGCTTTGATATATAAGTGCTTTGGATTACAAGCATGTTTCCAGAATGAATTATGCTCACAAACCAAGGTTTTACTGTACCATAAGATCTAATAGTTCTATTCTTGGGTATTTACCCAAAGAAAAATGAAAATGCTAAATCAAAATGGTATGTATGCACCCCTATGTTTATTGTGCCAAGATATGGAAGCAAACATGTATCCATCAATAGATATATGGGTAAGAAACATACACATACATACATACATTCATACATACCTACATAGAGTGGAATATTACACAGCCATAAGACAGATGTGATCTTGCTATTTGTGACAACATGGATGGACCTAGCAGATATTATGGTAAGTAAAATATATCAGACTAAGACAAATACCATATGATTTCATTCGTATGTGAAATTGAAAATGTGAAACAAATGAATAAACAAAAAGCAGAATCAGACCTATAAATACATCAAGCAAACTGATGTTTGCCAGAGGAGATAGGGGTGAGTGATTGGCAAAATAGATGAGTAATATTATGAGATACAAGCTTCCATTTATTAATAAGGCATGGAGATGAAAAGCACAGCATAGGTAACATAGACAATTATAATAATGTCATATAGTGACAAATGGTAACTATACTTATCATGGTGAGGATTGTGTAATGTACAAAATTATCAAATCACCATTTTGTACTCCTAATATAACATTGAACTAAATGTTATACAACTAAATGTTATACAACTAAAACCACTTATTATGTCACAAACAAGAATCTGTAGAGCGATTGGTCCAGAGCTGGTTCATTTTGTAACACAATGACAACATCAAGGACCTGAGGGCTCTCTCAACTTTGCCTTTTCCAGAATGTTGCTTTCATCTGCAAGTGTGTCACATCAAGATCACAAGATGGCTGCCATCACCCCAGACATCAACCCAACCAACAGCCAGATCCAAAGCCCAAAAGGTGAGTGACTTCACACACATGTCTATCAGGAAAAGAAGACCAGAGCCTCCATATGTGACTGCACACGTTTCATCTCACAGTGTGAGGGCAGTCAAATTAACCATAATGAGTAGGTACCTTGTACAGACAACCATCTTTGTAAACAGCTATAATAATGTTAGAAACAGCTGCAATAATATTTGATTATCAGAGGCTAAATAAATTCTGCTTCTAAGTTAAGCCTACAGGTAACTTTAAGTGTCTTTCAAGGGATAAAAATTGTGTGTGCAAGTTTTAAGTAGAAATATATGGTAAGTCTATGGCCATCTCACCCTGAACGTGTCTGATCTTGTCTGATCTCAGAAGCTAAGCAGGGTCAAGCCTGGTTAGTCCCTGAAGGAAAGAAATATATGGTAATCAGTCATTTTAATTCTCACATATTGGTTCTCAGTTATTCAAACCCAACAATTCCAATACTTGCTTTTCTTTTGTCCCCAGAGAGCATCTGAAAATAAACATAATTGGTTCTATAATTTCAAGTCATTTTCTTTTCCATAACTGTAATCCTGCATAGCATAAGATTAGAGGTTCCATTTTTTCCTAAAATGGCATTAAACCACCTTTCAATTGTCATCTTTAAATCAAAACTACCCCTAAATATCAACTTATAAAAATTTGACAAGTCATTCCATTATTCAGGTTGTTCTTAAAGTGCTCAACAGTGGTCTCTGTGAGAGAATACACATTTTCTCTCATAAAAAACTAGTTTAATGGTCACAGCGACTCATTTTTTACAGAAAATATTTTCATTCCTGCTGCTATGTAATTTCAATCACAGCCAACCCCAAGTATTTAAACTCCGAGGACATGCTGAAATGAACTATTTATTAACTAAAGTGTCTTATCAACCCGATCTATGCCTCCCCTAGATTACTAATTTGGTATTACTTCAGAAGGCAGAGGCACACAGTTATTGGTAGCTTATTCAGGACTTAATAAGTATATAAACAGAGACAACCATGACAATTACTCTAGCTTTATAAAGTCTAATTTTTATGATTTCTATTCAAGTGCACCCAGGCCTCAGCATGGCTTGCAGATTTACTTAACAGCGGATGATAACAATCATGCAGAGTTAAAATATACCAAAATTAAGCTTAGGATCCATGCTTTATTTTTGGTAGACATTAATATCAAGGCTAGACATGTGAGTTTCTGTAATGGATACGTGACATAGGATTCCCAACCCATCCAAAAGAGAATGAGTTTGAATTCAGGTTTTGTGGCTTGTTTGTTTTAAGCAAAAAAAAAAAAAAAAAAAAAGATATAAATGAGGGGAGGGCTGACCCCTGTGTTCAAGTATTGGCAAAGATTTCTAACCCACAGGCAGGAAAGAGGGTTAGTACACCATTCAGTAGCAGGAAACCAGAGGAGAAAATTGGAGCAAATGACCCAATCAGCATGTTAGTTCATTTCATCTTTTAGGGCAGACCTTTTAAGAAATACTTTTCTACTCAATATATGCTCCATTTCTCTCCTCACCTGCCCCTATTCTAAACATGTAATCTATCATTTTAAAAATAATGCTGCATTGAGAAACCTAAGAAAGTCTCCAGTATCTTAAAATAACTCTAACTGTGCCAACTGCCTGATTTTGAAACGCCTTACTATATGTTATTCTGTGCCACATAATAGTTACATTGCTATATTGATAACAAGTATTTTTCAGAGATTAATGGCTTTTTTCCAAAATGTCCTCCTCATTTTTCTGAGCCACCTGGGGAGAATGTACATTTCCCAGTACCTTCTCCTCATGCACCAAGAAGAAACAAATAGTTTCTGTGAGGTCCCACCCAAATGAGAGCTCACCTTTCACTGGGAATGCCAGACTTAGTTCCCACCCCAACCCTAGGTTTCAGAAAGAATTACTGACAATGTGCTCACATGTAAAGATAAGGAAGTTTAAAAAGTCCTTGAAATGAGACCAAGAAGAACTGATGATCTTTGCCTTTTAGCCATGCCAGCTCCATGTGTACCTCCAGATCTAAATTCCTTAACATCTTCACAAACAAAATACTCTGTATACATCTACCAATTGAATCCTAATGCTAGGAATATAGAGATTAAAGTCAGGTATCTCAAAGTTAGGTTTCATTAACATTGATGACTCACCTTTTTTTCTTTCCTACTGATAACCAGAGTAATGTTTTCTTATGAGAGACAATTAAAAACACCAGGAAAAACCAATTTTACAAAAATTAATGGCTACAAAGCAAACTAAAATCTAGTACCATTCTTGAGCAAGTGTTGTAGTATTATAAAGAGGGAGAGAGAGGGGGAGACAGAATCTTTGTACTTAATATCATGTTCCTTTGAGGCATGAGGTTAGTATCAACAGATTGCATTTCTTTTCCTAAGAGCCTAAATATACTGGTTCTACAGTAAACCACATTCACATACTCATAATTGTAAAACCTGCTTATTGGATTCTAGTTTTTAGACTCAACCTGTGAACAAAACATAGCATACTTAATAATAATCACATCTGAAAATAATATCTATACCTAGACCTCTAATGCCATACCCAAAACAAACTCCAAAGAAGACTTGGTTTTTTAAGATTTAAAAGACACCATTTGTGGGATACCTGGGTAGCTCAGTTGGTTAAGTGTCTGACTCCTGATTTCGGCTCAGATCATGATCTCAAGGTCATGGAATTGAGGCCCATATTGGGCTCCACGCTGAGCATGGAGGCTGCTTAAGATTCTCTCTCCCCCTCAGGGCACCTGGGCTGCTCAGTGTGTTAAGTGTCTGACTTCAGCTCAGATCATGATCTCATGATTTAAGAGTTCAAGCCCCACATTGGGCTCTATGCTGACAGCTCAGAGCCTGGAATCTGCTTCATACTTTGTGTCTCCCTCTTGCTCTCTGTCCCTCCCCCAACTCATGCTCGCTCTCTCTCTCTCTCTCTCAAAAATATTAAAATAAAAATTAAAAAAATTTTAAAAATAGATTCTCTCTTCCTCTCATCTGCCCCTCCCTTGCTCACTCATTCTTTCTCTCTCTGTCTCCCAAAAAGAAAAGTTTAAAAAAATAAATAAATGGGGCACCTGTGTGGCTCAGTCGGTTAAGCCTCTGACTCAGCTCAGGTCACAATGTCATGGTTCATGCATTCAAGACCTGCATCAGGCTCTGTGCTGACAGCTCAGAGCCTGGAGCCTGCTTCAGATTCTGTGTCTTCCTTTTTCTCTCTTTCTGCCCCTCCCCTGCTCATGCTCACTCGCTCTCTCTCTCTCTTTCTCAAAAATAAATAAACATTAAAAAATAAATTTAAATAAAGGAATTTAAAAAATTTTTACAGACACCATTTGTAAAACTAAAAACAAGTAGCAAACTGATGTGAATTACATTAAGAATTTCTCTAAATCAAGAAGATTGATAATTGAATAGAAAAGATGAACAAATGTTATGAAATGACAATAAAAAAGAGAGTCTCAAATTTGCTGGTAATTATGGAAAAGCAAGTTAAAACAATAATAAGGCATCATTTTTGCTGTAGCAGGTAGGCAAAAACTAAGAAGACTATGATATTGAGTATAAAATGAGGATGTGGGGATCTGGCATTCTGACATGGGTATGTAAATTAATAAAGTCCTTCTCAGAATAACACAGTGCTATCTAAACAATTTAAAATGTTCATTTCATACCCTTTACCTTTCATTTTTACATGTGGTAATCTATACTAAGTATTATTCCATCTGATAACAAAGAAGCATGTAAAAAAAGATTTTAAAACAATAATAATTGGAAAAACCTTAACTATCCCTTAAACAGATGAATGACTGCATCAATGATGAGACATTCATTTTATATGCATTGACCTGAAGAGATATTCCTGAAATAGTACCTGAACAAAAACAAGTAACAGTGCAATGTAAAATGGGATTGTGTTTTTTAAGAACTGAACATGTATATGTATATTCTAAAATGGACATATTTCCAAGCCCTATTCATCATGTAAAAATGCAAGTCATGGGGCACCTGGGTAGCTCAGGTGGTTAAGTATGCAACTCTTGATTTCAATTCAGGTCACGATCTCACAGTTACAAGATCAGCCTCATGTCGAGTTCTGTGCGGAGCGTGAGAAGCCTGTTCTGGATCCTCTCAGCCATTCTCTCTGCCCCTCCCCCACTCACATACAGGCACATACCCTCTCTCTCAAAGTAACTAAACTTTTAAAACATGCAAGTCATAATGCATGTTTTTAAAGATGTACAATTTTGTACACTCACACATGTGCGCACACACACACACGTGCATGTATGTGTATCAACTGAAGTGATATGCCCCAATTTGGGGGTATTCTAGGTAGTAAGGAAAGCACAATGGAGGATCACAGTATTTAACAAGAATGTTTTCGTTACTTTTTTGCATAATAAGTAAAAGCAGACTGAATATATTCTATGCAAATATAGATTAGCTATAAAGTTATCCCAAAATAAATAAAACAAACCAAGGGCATGGGTGAAGTGGAAAATAAACCAACCTGAATCCCAGAGCCTGGGCCTGACCTCCCCATCTCCATGCCCACAGTACTTATCTGACCTACAAATTGCCACCTTACTTTTCCCATATTCTCAGTGGAAAGTATTCAATGTCTCCCATCCAAGTACTAACCAGGCCCGACCCTGCTTAGCTTCTGAGATCAGATGAGATCGGGCGCGTTCAGGGTGGTATGGCCGTAGACAAAAGTTTTCAATGTCAAGCATTATGTCTTTCAAAAATGACTTCCCCCTATTTAAATTCATCAGAATAAATGGTCATCTTTTTAATTTGTTATTCTTTTAAAAACTTTCATTCCCTGGCAATAAAAACCTGCACCAAAGGAAGCCAAAAATGAAGCAGAATGTATCATTTAAGAAAAAAGTTTATTGGAGTGTACTTGACATACAATGTTACATTAGTTTCAGGTGTACAATAGTGACACATCTGTTATGCTATGCTCAAGTGTAGCTAAACACCATACAACACTGTTACAATATAAATGACTATATTCTTAAACTGTGCCTTTTATTTCTGCAATTTATTCATTCCACAACTGGAAGTCTGTACCTCCCAGTTCCCTTCATCCATTTTGCCCACCCCTATCTCCTTTCCCACTGGCAACCAACCGTCAGTTCTCTATACTTACAGGTCTGATTCTGCTTTTTGTTTGTTTATTCATTTGTTTTGTTTTTTAGATTCCATCTATGAGTGAAATCATATGTCATTTGTCTTTCTCTATTTGACTTATTTCACTTAGCATAATTCCCTCTAGGCCCACCCATCCCGTCACAAATGACAAGACCTCATCCTTTATAGATGCATAATATTCTATTGTATGTATGTGTTTTGTGTGTATATATGTGCATACACATATATATACCACATCTTCTTTTTCCATCCATCTATCACTGGATGCTTAGATTGCTTTCATATTTTAGCAATTGTAAATAATGCTGCAATAAACATAAGGGTGCACCTATCTTTTTGAATTCATGCTTTCATGTTTGGAGAAATAAATACCTATTAGAATTATTAAGTTGTATAGTATTTCTATTTTTAACCTTTTTGAGGAATCTCCCTTAACTAAGAAGGTGAAAGATCTGTACTCTGAAAATGGAAAACCCTGATAAAACAAATTGAAGATGACACAAACAGATTGGAAGATGTTCTATGCTCATGGATTGGAACAATTAATACTGTTAAAATCTCCATACTATTCAAAAAAATCTACAGATTCAATGCAATCCTTATCAAAATCCCAATACTATTTTTGACAGAAATAGAAAAAATAGAACAAGAGTGGCATGGAACCAGAAAAGACCCTAAATAGCCATCTTGACAAAGAACAAAGCTGGAGTTATCACAACTCCAGATTTCAAGATATACTACAAGCCTATACTAATAAAAACTGTATGGTATTGGCACAAAAGTAGACACATAGATCAATGGAACATGAAAGAAAGCCCAGAAATAAATGTATACTTATATGGTCAATTAATCTATAACAGAGGAAGCAAGAGTATGAAATGGAGAAATGAGTCTCTTCAATAAATTGTGCTAGGCAAACTAGACAGACAGATACATTCAAAAGAATGAAACTAGACCACTTTATTACACCATGTACAAAAATAAACTCAAAATAGATTAAGAGCCTAAATGTGAAACTTGAACCATAAAAATCCTACAAAAGAACATCTTTGACATTGACCATAGAACATTTTTCTAAGTGTGTTTCCCAAGGCAAGGAAAACAGAAGCAAAAATAAACTACTGAGACTACTTTACAAAATAAAAAGGTTTGCACAGCAAAGGAAACCATCAACAGAAAAAAAAAGGCAACCTACTGAAAGGGAGAAGATATTTGCAAATAATATATTTGATAAGGGATTAAATCTAAAATATATAAAGAACTTATACAACTCAACACCAAAAAAATACATATATATGATTAAAAATGGGCAAAGGAGCTAAATAGACATTTTTCCAAAGAAGACATACAGATAGCCAACAGACACATGCAAAGATGTTCAACATCACTAATCATCAGGGAAATGCAAATCAAGCCTGAGATCACTTTACACCTGTGAGAATGGCTAGAATCAAAAAGATAAGAAATAACAAGTGTTGGTGAGGATGTGAAGGAAAAAAGTCCCCTCATGGTGGGAGCATAAACTGGTCCAGCAGAATGTATCACTTAATGAGAAACAGAAGACAAGGCTTCTGCCTCAGCTCAAAAATATCAATTGTTGGGGCGCCTGGGAGGCTCAGTCAGTTAAGCGTCCAGCTCTTGGTTTCTGCTCAGGTCATGATCTCACAGGTTTGTGAGTTCGAGCCCCATATCGGCCTCCATGCTGACAGTGTGAAGAGTGCTTAGGATTCTCTCTCTCCCTCTCTCTCTGCACGTCTCTCTCTCTCTCTTTCTCAAATAAACTTAAAAAAAAACTTTTTTTAAACATCAATTGTTACCAGTAACAGAAATGATATGGCAACACTAGATCAGCAAAGGAAAATATTACAATAAAAAGTCTAGTAACAAGGAAAAAGCTTTTACCAAATGGTTAAAATAAAACAATACACAATTTTATTAATTTTGAGCTTGATCAAGACTTTTGAGTATTTTGTGCACAGTCCATTAATAATGAACCAGCTAATCATGTGTTGCTCGAGTGCAGTGGGCACACTTCTAACCAAAATAGTCACCTTCTTTGTGGTTTCTTAAGTTTCAAATAGTTTAAGGTATAGCGACAAGTTATAAACAGGTGGACAAATCTATAACTGGCAGTTTTTCAAACAATGTCCAACTATATTATGTCCTCACCATATTATATGACTGGAAATTGACGTAATCTCATTCTACCCAGTATATAACTAAAGACATGTTCTACATCTGTCAGAGAGGCCTGACGAATTTAGGGCAGATGACCGTAAACTCTCAAAAGATCTACAGTCTCCTTCTAATTGAGACTAAGGACATTACTCATTTTATTGCACCTCACAGATACTGCGTTTTCCACAGTTGCACATTTACGGCAATCATCCATCAGGCAAGTCTGTTGGCGCCATTTCTCCAACAGCAGTTAGTCCCTTCATGTCTCTGGGTCACATTTTAGTCATTCTCACAATATTTCAAACTTTTTCATGATTACTGTATTTATTATGGTCATTTGTGATCAGTCATCTTTGACTTTACCATAGTAATTGTTTCAGAGTGCCACAAACCATCTCATATAAGGCAGTGAACATTTTTGATGAATGCTTGTGTTCTGACTGCTCCATGAAAGGCCATTCTGTCTCTCCCTCTGCTCGGGCCTCCCTATTCCCTGAGACACAAAAATATTGAAATTCAGCCAATTAATAACCCTACAACAGCCTGTAAGTGTTCAAGTGAAAGGAAGAGTCCATCAGTATAGCAAACTTCACAGTTGTCTGATTTGAAGAAATCGCCAACACCTTCCCAGCCTTCAGCAACCACCACCCTGATCACTCGACAGCCACCAACAATGAGCCAAGACCTTCCACCAGCAAAAAGATTGTAACTCTTTCAAAGTTCAGATGATGAATAGCATTTTTTAGCAATAAAGTATTTTTAATTAATATATGCACTTTTTTTAGACATAATGCTATTATGTACTTAAGAGACTACAGTACAGTGTAAATATAACTTTTATGTTCACTGGGAAACCAAAAAAATAACTACCTTTATTATAATATTCACTTCGAAGCAGATATCTGGAACCAAACCCACAGTATCTGTGAGGTATGCCTGTATTAACTTGAGTTCTACTCCAACTGTGGTCTGGGGAAAATGTTTTAATAGATCTTATTTAACTGTAGCATAATGAAAATGGCCTTTTACTCGCATTCAAACATGAACTAGATCATAGAGATGAAAGTTATAATCTTGAACACTTCTGAGGCAGGCTTCTGCATTCAGAAAAATGTTTTCAATCCCATTTTAAAGGTGAAGGAACTTGAGTTGAAAGAAGAAATTACATAGAAAAATTAGTCTGAAAACCTCACCTTTCAATAAGAGCACAAATTTGTCCAGTCTACTGTATTATGTATTGTTTCCTAATTCATTCCATGGTAATAATGTACTTTGCTGTACTACTTTAGCTTAGAAAAGCATTAATAAAATTAGTCAATAATGAGGTAGCACATAAGGACAGGTATTCAGTATCATCCATTTGAATTATGACAATCAGAATTCTCCTTGACCAGTCTTCTCAAATCCTTGAACATAGGGTTCATGTAATTCATCCTGAGCCTGTATCTCCTGTGTTTATTTCTCTTAAGAGAAACCTGTAAAATGGTTAGGACTATTACAAGGACTAAAGTTGACTTTCCTTTCATCTAAAAGTGGGAGCCATTTCCTCCCCTCTCTCATGACTTGGGCTTCCATTCTTGAAAATGACCCACTTGCCCTGCTAGATTACTTGACTTATGTTGCCCTATTAGAAGGGACAGGTTGGTTGATAAAAGGATATATACAAAAATATTTCAAACATGTTTTGGGTTTTTTGCCATTTGTCCTTTTTCAAGTTCTTGTATGTTAAAAAAAATCTTTGCTGGGTAATTCTGTATTGTTTCAATGTGTGAAATTCTAAAGAGATTCAAAGGAAGAAAACATTGTATTTCATATCAGATCAATAAGGAACCACCTAGCTTTGGGCTATAAAAAAGCACTTTGGGTTACCTGTTCTACCCTTTCCTTGTAACGGCCAAGAATCTCTGAAGAATGATGGTCCCTATTTTTACTTCCTCATCCACCTATCTTACAGAAGTGACTTTCATCTGCAGTTTTGATTAAATAACAAGGGCAGCTAGAAACAATGACATAAGGGTAAGAGACTAAAGCTGCTGAAATCTTAAACACACTTACCCATGTGTCCTGAAATAGATCAGCATAGTACAGAGAGAGCTTAGCAGACACAACCACGTCCACTTTAGAATTGAACTCAGCAAAACTCGCCTGCTCTTGAGTGCTATTTACCTTTGCTTTTACAACTCACATCCTGCCAGGATAAGGTTTTTCTGGAATTAGGTTGTGGTGATCATTATCTAGGTATTGGAAATCTTTGGTTACACAGAAGATTTTGAAATGGGATCTGACCTTTATGTTCTTCAAACCACTCAAAGGTAACAGAAAGAGTATAGCTAACAAATAATAATTAAGAGTATTATACTCTATTATCTATCATTAATTTTTGGTTGCTAAAAAAATCAAGTGAGTACATTTAAAGATCAAACTGGATTTAGTCAAGGATTCTTGAATCAGGCAGCATCTCATCTAGCAAATAGAAAGGAGCTTCAAGGGGCTGTACAAAATCCAACTCCTTTATAGGCAGTCGAGGGCCAGTGACAAAGAAAAAGTAGAATTACCTCACCTCCAGAAGATGGAAAGGGTTTATCACATGGATTACCTCACTAGTGTTGACCAGAAAATCACAGACTGACTGGTCAAGATTACATTCCTAGGAGGCATTAAAACTACCATCAGGTTAGGTATTAAGTCCTGGTTTGTTGATTTGGGACTTAGTACAAATTACTCCATTTGAGGACTGTTGTTCCTTTTTCAACACATGTATCTGTATATATTATCCTTACTATAATCCCATGACATGAGTATACTAAATATGACTATCTACACTACATAGACAGGTCTAAAGTTACATGCATGGTGTGAAGAAGTGGTAAGCCCCAGTCTTCGTATTTCTTTTCCTCTTCACTATTTCTTTTTGATTCCCATATTACAATTTCTTGTTTTGGTTCCTATATTTCCATGGCTCAGTGCAGGCCATGTAGGGTTAAAATGCTGAATTCATTGTTTCAATAGAAAGCACTCTACCCAGTACAGATGAGTTTTGACTGTATTATTTACACAACCAACAAGATTCATTCACTTCTGTTTATTGTCTTTGTGTCCCTACAAGAATATCTGTTAGTATTTTTCTGCCTGTTATAACAGTTTCTATCTCTAACAGTGAGAATCTATGCCTTTTTATAAAATCCCAATCCTTCCTTCAAACCAGTATCTTTCAAAACCTTTTTTGAAAATGTTATTTCTTGTCCATAGGCAATGAGATTACACTGAAAATACATTGTTGACTTTCCAAAGCTGACTCTCCACTGAAATATAGATCAGATTTGTCCCTAAAGGGACTCCATTTCTATCTTGGGAAATAGAAATTAAAGAGAAAGTGAGAAACAAGCTTTTAAAAATCCACAGGATTAAATAATTCAAGTGAAAAAGAGATCTTATCTATTACAAATCCCAATTAAACATAGCGATTTCCACTTGGAATGATTGTGTCTTCAAACAAAGCTCTTATCTGAATGAACACAAAAGGAAAATGTTTTACCTCCTCTTATACTCAGGAGCAGAAAACATTTAGTTGAGAGGATTGGGTGGAAGTGTTGGGTCTCTGAAACTAAAATACATTAAATGCACATGCACATAAAAATTGGGAATTTACATTGCAATTAATTTTTTTTAATATATGAAATTTACAAATTGGTTTCCATACAACACCCAGTGCTCATCCCAAAAGGTGCCTTCCTCAATACCCATCACCCACCCTGCCCTCCCTCCCACCCCCCATCAACCCTCAGTTTGTTCTCAGTTTTTAACAGTCTCTTATGCTTTGGCTCTCTCCCACTCTAACCTCTTTTTTTTTTTTTCCTTCCCCTCCCCCATGCAATTAATTTTATTCTCTTCTTTTTTCATAAAGAACCTAAACATTCTTCAGATTTCTTAGGCTTTATAGAGAATCAGTGCTCTTACTACATCAAAACCTACCATGGGGCACCTGGGTGGCTCAGTGTGTTAAGCGTCCAGCTCTTGGTTTCAGCTCAGATCATGAGATAGAGTCCCATGGTGGGCTCTGTGCTGGGCATGGAACCTGCTTGAGAATCTCTCCCACTCTCTGCCCCTCCCCCAACTCTTTAAACAAGAAAAAAAAACCTATCAGATTTTTAAGATGAATTTAAATCTTTGGATCAAGGAAAGTAATAGCAGGAGGAGTTGAGCCATGAGCAAACACTCAAATTTTAATGGCACTTTAATATTTTCTTTCTTAAAATCATGTATTTGCCCATTCTAAGCAAGTTACCCCATAGCCATTGCATTGACCATGGCCTTCACAGATGGCAAGACAGCAGTAGCTTTTCAAATAATGTCTTCTAATCTATGCCTTTATTAAATGTACAATTGTTCCAATACTTTTCCTTTTAGCATTGACAGTAAGCCTTCTCAGGCTTCTCTCTCTTACCTCCCCCCACCTTCATTTTCCTTCTACTCTTTACAGATTCTTATTGAAATATTGTAGTTGCCCGAAGTATCCCTATTAGGGAAGACTTTAATGCAATTAATTATAAATGGTAACTTGAAAAAAAAAGCCTTTTTAAAAAAATAAATAACAGGCAGAATTTTCTGTTTTACCCTGAATTTAAAGAAATCCCCTTTCTGTACCAGCATTTCAGGATTTTGGCAGTTCATCTTCCAGTTACATTTAAAATTTAAAGGGAGAAATATTCATCTTTAATGAGATAGCATGGAAGCACTTCTGTGTAATCAAAAAGGAATTCATTTATAAATGTGGAACTTGTTTGACAGAATGGAAAATTTTAACAAAGCAGGTTTGACCTGTAAAAAAAAGAAAAAAACACCCAATCCTTCTGAAATATCTTCTAAAAATGCACACACTGCATTAACTATAGAGCTCAAACATGCCCTGAGCACAGAGACTGAGAATACTAACTTACAGCTATAGAGCTTATGGAAGAAGTTCCACATTTTCTGCTGGAAAATTCACTCTGGGGGTCAGGAAGACCTATTCCAATCCTTACCTTGCTAAAAATCTCTGACACTGGGCAACTCTCTTTAATAAAGAGCTGGCTCAGTTTCTTTACACACACACACACACACACACACACACACACACACACACAAAGTGGCAGACGTTCTGCTTTAGATGGTTGCTTCTGACTCTATCATATCATATCATATCATATCATTCTGATATTCATAAATTTGATGGATGTACAATTGCCTTCAGGTCTAATAAATCTACCAGATCTGAAAACTGAAGTTCTGGTTTAAAAAAAAAAAAATGCAGTCAGTCTGTAAGAAGAGTTTGGAGCTCTAGGGACAAATTTAAAAGTAGGAAACATATATTTAATATTGTTCCTTTCTTCCAAGTGGCCATTTTGTTTATTCAACAAGTACTCCTCCAGGTCATCTACTGAAGATACCAAGTTGAATAAAACACAATTCTTACTCTTCATGATGTCACTGTCAAGTGTAAGGGAAATAGAAATGAAAACAAATTATGGCAACAATATGATAAAGTGCTGTACCCAAAGTATGAACCAGCAACAGAGATAAAACCATTTCCCTTCCCAGAGACAACATGGAAGACTTTCTAGAAAAGTTGACAGTATTATATAATGATTAAAAGTGTGGACTCTGGAGTCAGACAACATGGGTTCAAATCATAGCTTCACTATTTATGAGGTGGGTAACCTTGGACTAGTCATAAAACCTCTCTGTGCCTCAGTCTCCTCTTCTATAAAATGGGGGCAATAATAGTACTTACCTCATAGAGTAGTTATGACAATTAAATGAATAAAAATATATATGAGGTCTTAGAACAATACCTTGTTCATACTAAGCACACATAAGCATTAGGCCCTATTAGTATTATTTTGATAAGTTATAAGCTGTTGGCTAGGAAGAAAAGTATGAGGGGCACTTTGGGCAAGGGGAGAAATATGTATAAAGTGGACTTTTATATAAAGAAAACGAAAGGAGCAGTCAGGAAATTTCAAAGAGTTCAACATAGCTGGAGTGGGGAAAGATGGGACCAGAGGAAAGGACAGGGCCATTTCATGAAGCTTTTATCCCAGAGTTTTGAGCATTTATCATTGAAAAATTTTAAACGTAGAAAATATTTATCTGAGGTCCTGTGACAATTCTTATAGGTGTGAAAAATGTAGGTTTTAGATTTAAGAATTCTTTTAATCTATGTTTTAAATTTAGAGGTAGATAGTAATTTCAATAGCTTGTGCTGCTAAGTGCATGATTAGATTAGCAGTTTCAATTTTCTCAAACAGTAAAACCTAAATGGTTAACTTTCCATTTTAGTATTGCTTCAAGGCTTCTGTTTTAAATCTCAGAAAATAAGGTTGCAAACAATAAATACAGCCTGCATTTATGTGCCCCAATATTTCATTCATGTACCAACTTTATTTCCCATTCATTTCTGCAAGTTTCTTTCTGTGAGAGCATCTATGTTAGTTACAGAAACACATAGCTTGGGGGGCACCTTGGGGGCTCAGTTGGTTAAGCGCCTGACTCCAGCTCAGGTCATGATCTCATGGTTGTTTGAGCCCCATGACAGGCTCTGTGATGACAGCTCAGAGCCTCGAGCTTGCTTCAGATTCTGTGTCTCTGTCTCTCTCTGCCCCTCTCCAACTTGTGTTCTCTCTCTCTCTCTCCCTCTCTCTCTCTCTCTCAAAAATAAATAAACATTATTTCTTTCTCAAAAAAATTTTTTTACATAGCTTGGTATCAGGAAATCACTCAAAAATGATCATAGGAAGAATTTTAACTTAACACAGTTCTTAAGTAAAAACCCAGATACAGGCCCTAAAGAACTGTGGGTTCTGGGGTGTAATTGTGATATTTATTCTCTAATGTGTTATCTTATCAACACTTCACATTTAGGATAGAATTAGATCACATTGAATGTTATCAGATTTTTACTTAGTCAAGAAATAAGAGCACCTGGCTAATACTCATGAAATAATCCAGGAATTCTTTTGACACATCTAAAAATATCTTCAAGTCATAAATAAGAATAAACCTTATGTGGAAGGTGGTTAACACAAATCAGTATTCTAGGGAAAAGAATAAAAGGTCAGATCTGTTTCCAAGTGTTTTGGTATCTAAAAGCCAAGAACAAAGATTAAGCAAGAAGATGTTCCTGAATATTTGAGATGATGCTATCTAGTCGATTAAAGTTGAGACTCATGTTGCCAAGCAGCAAAGAAGTCCCCCCCATCAAAAAATAATAATAATACTTGAAAACAGATGCTGTGTGTTTGTATAAATGTATAAAATCCTTGTTGATCTATCACTTGAAAAATTCAATGGAGTCTATTGCTCCTTCACCACATACTCTGTGAGAGACCAAGGTCTCATTTATAAAGAGGCTCCAAAAAATCCACAGTTGATAAAAGCTCTACAGTGGCCCCAATACCTGTTTCACACTGTTTTGCATGTTTACTATAGTCACACACACACACACACACACACACACAATTTGCTTGCTATTTATCATTCTAAATGCCCAGATTGTATGTTCACACCACCTTTGTGCCGGGCTAGATATGGTTCTCAGAACTTGATATTACAGGGAGATCTCTAGAAGGAAATAAGGAACAGATATGTACTGTTTGCCCCAGACCAGAAGTTCTCAAATACATTGGCCTCAGGACCAGTTCAGATTCTCAATAATCATTAAAGACCATAAAAAGCTGTGGTTTTGTGGGATATGTCTAGGATATGTACCATATAAGAAGTTTTAGTTACACTTTGTAAATAACTTTTTCAGAAATAGTAGACCTTAACATGTTATCAGAAATATTTTTTATGAAAAATAGCTTTATTTTCAAAACATAGAAACAGTGAGAAGAGAAGCACTCTTTTACATTTTTGCAAATGTATTTTAATAAATAAACAGTAGTCTTCGGTCAAGCCTTTCAATCTATTACACCATGTTTTATCAGTTAAAGGACATGAAGAAAACCTTATACAGATATTTAGTTGGAAAAAGGAGGAGTATTTTTTAAGTGTATTCATTTATTTTGAGAAAGAGAGAGCATGAGCAGGGAAGGGGCAGAGAGAAGGAGAGAGAGAGAATCCGAAGCAGGCTCTGCACTGTCAGTGCGGAGCCCATGCCAAGCTCAAACCCACATATGCAAGAGCACGACCTGAGCTGAAATCAAGAGTCAGACGCTTAACCAACTGAGCCACCCAGGCTCCCCAAAAGAAGACAGGAGTATTTTAATAGCCTTTTCAGATATACTTGAATATTACATTTTTATACTATATCCCAACTTATCTGTAATTTCTTAAAGTTTAATTGCAATTTCAAATTTAGAATCTTATCAATGAACTTTTCATACGCTATTACATTAAAATTGTTAAATGGGTCTTTTACCCATACATGATTTTTGTTTACCATGTCTTGGTCATTTGAAAAATACTGTTTCACTGAGTTATGCCAATCTTTCAAAAGTTGACACCTTTCATTACACACAAAAAAATCATTTCCATTAATATTACCACAGGCCAGTAGTAATATTAATCTATATACACAATCGAATATTCAGTCATAAAAAAGAATGAAACCTTGCCATTTGCAACAACATGGATGGAGCTAGAGAGTACTATGCTAAGCAAAATAAATCAGTCAGACAAAGACAAATACCACCACATGATTCCACTCATATGTGGAACTTAATAAGCAAAAAAAAAAAAAAAAAAAAAAACAAAGTAGGGGGATGGGTGAAATAGGTGATGGGCTAGTGGAGTGCACTAGTTGTGAGGAGCACTGGGTGATGTATGGAATTGTTGATCACTATATTGTACATCTGAAACTAACATAACACTATATGTTAACTTACTGGTATTAAAATAAAAACTTTAGAATTATATATTACCAGTGATCTCATCATAAAAGCTTTTCAAGTATTGGGAAACTTTGAAGCTCATACTGGCAAATACAAGCTTTCCAAAATTCTATTTTTCACTTGAAAGTTCGAATTTTTCATTGGCATGAGTTGTTTACTGAGGAAACATACTTCATTCATTTTCGTGAAAATGGCTGTCCACCAAAAGCATGCGTATGAATAACCGTACTTTGTCTGTCCTTCTTTCAAGTAAGATGGTGATCCTTAATAAGTGGGCAGTTCAGCATGCAGCTTAAATAATCACAAGTGTGTTTTTTTTTTCTCAGACAACCATCATACTTCGGTATGCAACAGGAGTGCTTCACATATTCATTCCATTTTTACCACAAAATATTAAAAGAAAAAACATGTACTCATGGATCAAAATTTAATAAAATAATTAATTTTTACTGCTTTATTTTTCCTTTTAATAACCCATGTGTGGTAGCATAAAAATATAGTTTAATACCAGCAGTTTTATTGTTCCTTTTGCTCACAGGTGCGCAGTGAAAATGGCAAACAATTAGTATCGTTCATAGTAAGTAGGCTTAACCTCACAAACCTTTGACAAGGGTCTCAGTGACCCCAAAGGGTCTGCAGACAACATTTTAAGAATAGCTGTCCTAGCCCTCCTATTCTTTGCATGATTCCTGGGACCTCAAATCTCCCCTAGTCTTTCCTTGTATGTCTCCTGTCTATTTACAAACTCTACCAAGCTTGAAAATGATAGCAGCCAATCCTAGCTATCTCTTCTGCCTGAAATCCAGCTAATAAGCTGACTATGTCCTACTCTAATTGCTAGCAAGTAGATCGTCAAATTGATCAATAGATTAATGGTCAGGGCTATTTTGACATCTAACACACTGAGTTGTGCAGAAAGTATAAAACTAACCCATGCCAAGAAAAAGATTAAAGTTTCCATTTCTGGTATATATCTGAAAGAAGAGAAGGCAGAATCTCAAAGAAGTATTTGCACGCCCATGTTCATAGCAGCACTATTCACGATGGCCAGAAGGTGAAAGTAATCCACATGTCCATGTGCTGAAGAATGGATAAACATAGTGTGCTATATACATACAATGAAATAATTAAAAAGCCTTTATGAGGAAGGAAATTCTGTCATATGCTACAACATGGATTAACCTTGAGGACACTATGCTAAGTAAAATGAAAAAGAGAATACTGATGCATACACATAAAAAACAAATACTGTATGATTCCATTTATATGAGGCATCTAAAAGTAGTCCAATTCACTAAAATAGAAAGTGGAATGGTGGTTACCAGGAGCCAGGGGAAAGAGGAGTGGGAAGTTGTTTGGTGCATCTAAAATTTCAGATTTGCAAGATGAAAAAGTTCTAGTGATCTGTTTCATCACCACATTGTAAGAATACTTAACGGCATTAAATTTTACACTAAAAAATGGTTTAGATGATAACTTTTATGTATTTTTACCACTATAAAAAAATCATGTCTATTTCTGTATACCAGCCTATGTATATAATGTGCAGCCTATGTTTCCATTTGTATAAAGTACTGAAGGAGGCAAAACTGATCTAAAGTCTTTTAAAATGTATACTTAGACAATAGAAGTATAAAGAAAAGTACGGAAGTGATTATCTATAAGGTCAGAATCAAGGTTACTTTTAGTGTGAGGAGAGGGGCTTACTGGTTCACAAACTCAGGAGTTTCTCTGGTAAAATTTGAAAGTGACCCCATACACAGAGGGCAAGGAGAGACCAAAGAAACATACTCAATAAGCAAGAGAACTTATACAGAACACACTCAATAAGCAAGAAAACTTATAAGAGCCTTGTCATGTGTAGCTGTCGAGTTTATATAGAGCTCTTACTGGGGTTCAGTCATGTAATCCACTGTTCTCTCAAGGTCATGTCCTTCAAAATGGCTCCCACTGTGGGAATGGTGAGCATAGCATGCATTCCAAGGACAGAAGAAAGGAGTAAGGAGCCTCTGACTGCCCAGGTTTAGTTCGAAGGACAACCAGTGGTCATGTCCTCCTGATGATGTCTTCATCAGGACCGTGATCAGGACAGGACAGAAGAGTACCTTCTGGTGATGTTCTATTTCCCAGTGTTTGTAGTAGAGACAGAAGTATTTATATTACACCAATTTGATAAGGGTAAATCTATGTGTCAATACATTTTTCTATATGTATGTTATTTTTTTTACCATAACAAAAATAATTTAAGAAAGAAGAAAATTGATATACTAAGACGATTTATGTTTTCTGTGTTCACATAATTTCAAGTAGCCAAGCTGGAGAACTCAGGTCTCTAGACTAGAAGTCCCATTTTAGTAGCTACTTGTAGAAATAAAACTTGAGTCATGGGCAATAGGGTCTGAAAGTATTAGACTTGGAAAAGATCATAAAAACATGTAAGTAAAGATAATCCAAAATACAATTCACAGAAGTCAAACAATAGCTCAGACCAACAAGCACTGGCTAGATATATAAAATGTGCAGACCCTACACTAGATACTGAAAATAGAGAAATAAATGAAACATAATCCCAGCACTCAAGAGTTTTATAGTATAAGGAGACAGACAGACATGTCGACATATCATTGTTATACAGTGTGGTCAGAATTATGACACAAGCATGATGTGAAAGCACAGCTGGCAGATCTTGGCATATGATGGGGTGGGAGGTGGGAACTGGATTGTGGGGGCCTCAAGGTCTCCTACTCTGTGATCCACAATTATAAATGATAAGCCAAAAAGGAGAAGAGTCGGAAGGGTCTTTAAGGCAAAGAAGATAACCTCACTAGAGCTGAAATAAAGAAAACCTGCAGTGTTATTCATACTGAAGAATTCATGAAATGTGAGATGGCAATTGGATAAGATGAATCCAGAGGTAAGTAGGGGCCATAATGTGCAGGACCTCACAGGACATTTGAGATGATCTGTTTCTCCCTGCCAGGTCACAGGTTACCATCTCATAAGCAACAGGCAACATCATGCCAAGAACTAGTTATGAAGTCTTAGATATGTCATTTCCACTGTCAGGGCCTTGGATTCTTTATTTGTCCAAAGGGGAATTTGAAATGGATGGACTCTGACATTAGTTACTCCCAGATCTGCTTCTCAAGTTTTACCAAGCAGTGTCAAAGTTAGGATTAAGCTCATCATTAAAACACTTCTGTTGAAAAAAGAAAATAAAGAAATTAAGAGATCCATTCTGTACATCTCACAGAAAAATGAAAATGTCTTATCAACTTTAGAATTACTAAAAGCAAATCAAAATATGTAACGTTCAAAATGCCTCAGATGTAGTGACAGTATTTCTTGAGCTCTTACTCTTTGCCAAATACTTGACATGTATTACCTCACTAATCGTCAACAATTTCTACAATTGGCCTTACGGTCTTCATTTTAAATATGAGTAATCAAAGGTTTGATACATTTTAAAAATATGCAAACTCCACGGCAAGCAGGTGGCAGAACTGATGTTAAGCAGATCTGTCTGCCCTAAAGCTAATTTCTTCCTTGAGTTTCCAATACATTAACATTCCCATCTAAGTAAATGAAAAGAACATGCTATTTCTCAAGAATTCATATATAAAATTTATGTAAAATCCAGTATTTCATTTCTCAATTCTGTATAATGTTTATGGTTCACTTTGCGTGCTTAGAAAAACAGGAAAACATGACAATGGTAGCTTTCGGCAACTGAATTACTGTTTATCCAGCAATTATCTGTTCAGAATAAATGAAATTGTATTTACAACTGCCCAGGCTGTATCCAAAATGCTTTCAAGCAGTCACTCTAACTTTATTCTTATGTTGAAATAAGCACTGAAATACTAACAAAGAAAGAGAGGAAGATAATACTAAGATTAAATTAAGAGGCTCCTTAAAATGACAATCCACAAGGAAGTCACAGACATTAACAGATCCTGATTTCTCAAGGAGTATTTCAGAGAAAGTAAAACACACATCTTCATGCCTTGGTTGTTTCTATTGAACAGAAAAACAGATAATAAAATAATCAAGATCATTCCAATGATTATTTGCAGGAAATGTGACTGTTTGGTCCATTCATTCATTTACCCCACCTTTAAATCTTTCTTCCTATAAGGAAAACCTACAAATTTTTTTCCACCCAAATCTAACAAATACTTAATTCTATGGTGAGCTTTTTCGTTTCCTAACCAGCTAAAGGCATAGGATGATCATGACAGCAGGAAGAACAGTAAATGATGGAACAAGACCCAGGAGACAGGAAATGCATGAAACAGTTAAACCTTAATATAACAGCACTTCTCGAACTTGAGTGTCATCAGAGTCCCCTGCAAGGCTTGTTGAAGCACAGGTTACTCCACCTTACTCCACAGTATTTGATTCAGTAGGTCCAGGCAGAGCCCAAGAACTTGCATTTCTATTACTTTCCCTGGTAATAAACTCTAAGCACATCTTCTCAGCATGCTTGGATTTGGAAGTGCAATTCCATGTGCAACTGTAACCAATAAGCAGCTCCACTGCTGACAGAGAATTATCCTGAAGGTGTGTGGTAGACAGTTAATAAACAAACTTTTTTAGTTATTTGCTAAATGTAAAACTAATCTTTTTTAAATGTTTATTTATTTTTAGAGAGGGAGTGTGTGATGGAGCAGGAGATGGGCACAGAGAGAGAGAAACAGACAGAAAATCTGAAGTAGGCTCCATGCTGACAGCAGAAACCCTTTTGCATAAGTCAAACCGACAAACCATGAGATCATGACTTGAGTCGAAGTTGGACACTTAACAAACTTAGCCACCCAGACACCCCCAAATTATTCAAACTTTAACGGCTGGTAAGATTAACTGATAGTGTAAGCTTAGCCAAAATTCTAAGTTTGATTTTTTTGCTATAAATATATAATAAAAAACCATAGCATCTATTGAGAAATTGTTATATGCTCAGAACTCTGCTACATATTTTCCTTTATATACAGTATTTCATTTAATCTTCATTAAAAATCTAATACATGAAAGCCATTACTATTGTTATCCCCAGTTTATAGTAACTGTGCTTGGAGAGATTCTATCACTTGCCCAGGTTCATACTGTTTGGAAGTGATGAAAGCAAGCTTTGACCCAGGTATTCTGCCTCCAGAGTTGGAGCTCTATTCATACTCTATGACCTCCTGAGTAAATGACACTGTGTCTTTCAGCAATGAAATTATAATCCCAAACTCTAAACCAAAATGTGAAACTCTTAACTCTAAAACCAAAATGTGAAATAATTTATGAGACAAACATAAGCCCAAGTTGGCACAGGATACCAAAAATGCTGAACCACAAGAATGTGTCATGGTTAATTTTAAAAAACAATGCATGGAACTGATATCGTCATCTTTGAAAGATTTTCTCCATTTTGACTGAAATTTAAAATTCTACTTTAGATAGAACTCAAGTATGAGAACAAAATGGTCCCCGAGCAATGGATTCAGGAAATGCTCCTAAGGGCATAGAAAGCTCAGCCATGTTCAAGATACTTAAAAGCCTGTGTGTAGTGTTTCAAGGGAAAAGCTAGAGTATCAGCAAGTGGATGTAGCACAAAGACATGGCATCCAGGGCTAGACATAATCATGAAACCAGGCAAAAGACAGGTATCATCAAGAAGGTATATACACATATATTTCATCTGCATTGTCAGGGGAGTAAAACAGGAGAGCAGGACTTAAAGAAAGAAAAGAAAAGAAAAGAAAAGAAAAGAAAAGAAAAGAAAAGAAAAGAAAAAAAAAGAAAAGAAAAGAAAAGGAAAAAGAAAAAGAAAGAGAAAGAGAAAGAAAGAAAGAAAGAGAAAGAAAGAAAGAAAGAAAGAGAAAGGAAAGAAAGAAAGAGAAAGGAAAGAAAGAAAGAAAGAAAGAAAGAAAGAAAGAAAGAAAGAAATCTTGACTTAGGAACTAGAACCCAGAAATAAACTATGACTCAGGAGGAAGTGATAGGAAATACCACTGATCATAATTAGAGGGAGTGAATTCCAGGCAAAGTGAGAGTAAGATTTATAAATATCTACCTAGGAATTTATTGGCCAGCACTACAGATGCTAATTTGGGTTAGGGAAAACAACAAAGTATTAGAGTTGAATCTTTCCAGATTAGAGACACAAAACAAAATCAAAAACATAATTTTCCTACAATCAGCTGGCAAGTAATCTACTGTGGGACTGAACTTTTACAGCCATCTGTGGAAATTTAGAAGATGGCAGAACCTAGAAACATGATAGAGATATTGACACTCTAAATTTGCAAGTAAAAGGATATTGTAAATGATCCAGATCCTTCTATGGAGTTGGAGTACAAAAGGATTGCTATGGCAGAAAGTGTATGTGAAGGTCATTAAGAATTAAATTGAACTCAACTTTTCAAGCTCCCAAATTTGAAATGAAGTATTTTCTGAATCCAATGCAGGGAGAACAATATACCAAAGACAGCAATTACAAAAATCAGGTTTGCAAAGATTTTGAATCTTTTTTTTAATGTCTCTTTTGAGAGAGAGAGAGAGAGTGCATGAGTGGGGAAGGGGCAGAGAGAGAGGGAAAGAATCCCAAACAGGTTCCACACTCAGCATGGAGACTGGTGCAGGGCTTGATCTAAAGACCATGAAATCATGACTTGAGCCAAAATCAAGAGCTGAACACTTAACCTACTGAGCTGTCTGGCACCCCAAGATTTTGAATTTTTAGAACTAAGCTCCTCATGTTGGCTTTGGAGTTACAAAAAAAGTAAGTTTCTTTTCCCTCTTCTTAGAGAGAAAGCTAGGGAAAGGCATTATAAAAATATTTCAATTATTTCTATCACACATGTAGAAGCTCAATCAAAAACGGTATGTGAAAATTATTGGGATTAATAAATGCATATTTCTAGCCACAGCAGACTTTGTTAATTATGATAAAAAATAATTCTCTAGAGTATTTAAAAAATACTCCCACTTACAGTGTTATATACCAGTACTTAGCTTTTTAAAAAATACAAGAGATTTAGTCTTCAAAGAGTATAATTTCACAACTTCTTACTAGACATGTCTCCTTAGGCAAAGGAAACAAAAGCAAAAATTAACTATTGGGACCTCATCAAGATAAAAAGCTTCTGAAATCACTGTTGCACTATACGCTAACTAATTTGGATATAAATTTTTAAAAGTAAAAAATAAAATTTAAAAAAAAAGCTTCTGCACAACGAAGGAAGCAATCAACAAAACCAAAAGGCAAATGATGAAATGAGGTAAGATATTTGCAAATAACATATCAAATAAAGGGTAAGTAACTAAAATCTAAAAAGAACTTATCAAACCCAACATTTGAAGAACCAGTGAAGAAATGGGCAGATAAATAGACTCTTTTCCAAAGATGACATCCAGATGGCTAACAGACACACAAAATGATGTTCAATATCACTCATAATCAGGGAAATATAAATCAAATCACAATGAGATATTACCTCACACCTGTCAGAATGGCTAAAATTAACAACTCAGGAAACAACAGATGTTGGTGAGGAGGTGGAGAAAGGGGAACCCTGTTACACTGTTGGTGGGAATGCAAACTGGTGCAGTCACTCTGGAAAGCAGTATGGCGGTTCCTGAAAAAATTAAAAATAGAACTACCCTATGACCCAGCAATAGTACTACCAGGTATTTATCCAAAGGATACAAAAATTACTGATTCTAAGGGACACATGTACCTCAATGTTTATAGCAGTGCTATCAACAATAGCCAAAATATGGAAAGTGTCCATCAACTGATTAATGGATAAAGAAGATGTGTATGTATGTATGTATGTATGTGTGTATATGTATGTGTGTATGTGTATGTATACACACACATACACACACACACACACACAATGGAATATTACTTGGTGATCAAAAAGTAAAAACTTGCCATTTGCTACAATGTGGATGGAACTAAAGTGCATTATGCTAAGCGAAATAAGTCAGGCGGAGAAAGACAAATGTCATATAATTTCGCTCATATGTGGAATTTAAAAAACACAACATATGACCCAAGGATAATGGAAGAAAAAGTAAAATAAAACCAGAGAGGGAGTAAAACCATAAGAGACTCTTAAATACACAGAACAAACTGAGGGTTGCTGGAGGGGAAGTGGGTAGAGGGATGGGCTAAATGAGTGATGGGCATTAAGGAGAGCACTTACTGGGTTGACCACTGGGTGGTATATGTGTGTGATGAATTACTGGGTTCTACTCCTGAAACCAAGACTATACCATATGTTAACTGACTTTGATTTAAATAAATTTCTTTAAAAATTAAAAAACAAGAAAATCAAAACTTTTAGAACTGAAACAAAAAATAAATAATAATAAAGAGTAGAATTTCAAGTAAATGATCTTGGTCAAGATTATCTATGAATAATTTTTATATATTGTTTAAAGTATAACAAATATCACTTATTATTGGATGAAACTGCTCATCACCCCAAGATCTTCTGACATCAATGACTTAACCTAGGAAATTCTAAATTTAGTAAAGCGATATCAATTCGATAGTGCAACATGAGAAGGTTTTCCAGAATCTCCTAGAAGATTACTGCTTCTAGGAAGATGGATTAAACATCCTTTTCCCTATTTCCTCTGCCAAGCAAAACTAAAACTTGAAATACTATAGATTAAACAAACATACTATACTGATATAATTATATCAGTATATATTTTTCTGAATATATAAATTCTGAAAGGTAAAGAGAAGAAGGCAGAATGGCTAGTGACTTTTGGATCCCAAGGAACAACAAAGTAGTACATTTCCTGGGTTTTCTTTGTTTCTCATATTAACCAGAGGTGGAGCTAAAGAAGCTGGTAACCCAGAAATACCTTCAGACACAGAATTCACTCCCTCAAGAAAACCTAAACAAAAGCCTGTTCTATCTAGTCAAAGGATAAAGAGAGATCTAGCAAAATTTCTTTTTCAATCTTTTATTTTTTTAATGCATATTTTTGAAAGAGAGAGTGTATATGTGCACAAGCAGGGAAAGAGAAGATAGAGAGAAGGAGACACAGAATCCAAAGCAGGCTCCAGTCTCTGAGCTGTCAGTGCAGAGCCCAGTGCAGGGCTCAAACTCATGAACTGTGAAATCGTAACATGAGCCAGTCAGATGCTTAACCAACTGAGCCACCAAAGCACCCCTTTTTTTTCAATCTTTTAGCAAATAACCACTCTACTATAAAAAATACCACAGAAAAATACTCTAGCCCCATTCCCACCACCACCACTAGAGACTAGGCGAGTAGCCTAGACTTCATCCCTTGTGAGGCTGGGAAGAGAAACCCCTACCAAACTCACTGGGACAGTGAGATAGTCTAGGAAGACCTTAGACTTCTACCTTCATCAGGCTATAACAAGGCATTCCAACCATCACCAATCCCTCCACCTCCTTCATGGTCGTGTCATAGGAAGCTGAAGGGAAAGCCAAGACTTTCATCCCTTCCAAACAGTAAGATGCCTCCTCTTCCTGCAGTGTCAGTGACAATCACATGAATAAGCAGAATCCTACTTCAACCCAGAAGTAATAAAAAGTCCCCTAAGATGGGTACCAATGGGAACCCAAACTTCTACCTTGCCTGGTAATAATGAGACAATGCACGTACTTTTCCTGTTGGAACAAGAAAGTGTGAGAAACAGGCAAACAGACAGGTGTATATAAAATCTAGAGCCTCAAAATAAAATACCTAAAATATACAGGTTTTAATTGAAAATCACTATCACACCAAGAAGGTATCAAACTGAATGAAAGAAACAAACAAGAAAGACAATGAACGGATGCTAACATCAAGGTAAAAGAGAAGTTAAATTATCTGAAACACAGTTTAAAGCAGCCATTATAAAAATGAATAATTGTGAAATATATTTAAAGTCTCAGCATAGAAATAGAAAATTACAACAAAGAAACAGAAGATATAAAGTGGATAGGCTCAACAGCAGAAGGGAGAGGCCAGAGGAAAGAATAAACTAGAAGGTAGATTAATAAAATTACTCATTCTGAATGGAGAAAAAAATCAACTGAGAGAAGCCTTGGGGACCTATGAGATTATGCCAAAATATCTCTGCATTCATTCAACCAAGTAGCAGATAAAGAGAGAAAAATGCAGGATTGAAAAACTGATTGAAGAAGTAACAACAGAAAACTCGAATTTGCCAAAAGACATAAACCTACAGATGCAGAAGACCAATCCAGGAAAGTAAACACCAAACGTGATAAAGGTTGAGCATTTCATACCAAGACATATCATAGCAAAACTTCTGAAAACTAAAGACAAAGAAAAAAACCTTGAAAGGTGTGAGAAACCTAATTCCACCTATGAGGGAAATAATTAGATTAGAGAAAGGGAAAGGGAAAGATTATATTTTCAGCAGATTTCCTATCAAACTATGGAGGCTGGAAGGAAGTGGCACAGCATTTTTCAAGTACTGAAAGAAAGTAACTGTCAATTTATAATTTCATATCCAGCAAAAACACTTCCTTTAGAAATGAAGGGGAAATCAAGACATTCTCCAATAAATGAAAACCAAGAAAATTTATTGGCAGTAGACATACCCTAATAGAATGGCTAAAAGAATTTCTCAAACAGAAAGCAAACAAGAGGGAATCTTGGATTATCTGTATATAGAGAGAACAACGGCCCAGAGGGCAGAGGTGGGAGCCATATAGCATAATTGTCAGGCCTTGAAACCTAACGGAGTTTGCCCTTCTGAATTTTAAAATTACTTTGGCTGGTGACTCCTTTTTTCCTTCCATTTTCTCCCTTTTTATTGGGCGTTTTTATAATTAGTATTATGTACTTGTGCTCCATTGTATTTTGTATACAGATAACTTGCTTTCTAGTTTCACAGAATGTATAGTTATGCCAATGCATAACACTTAGAGTCTCACCAATACCTAATTGAGATAAATGATAAAGTCTGGGGACTTTGAGCTAATGAAATTTATATGACACTGTGGAATTTGAATGTATGATGTCATGGGTTGAGACTTTTGAGTATATTTGCATTGGATAAATGTATTTTGGATATGGGAAGACATTAATCATTTCGATATGGAGGCTGGAAAACAGATAATTCCCATTAAGAAATGGGTCATAAACCAGGAAAAGCAAGCCATCTCTCAAAGCTAGAAAACTCAAGGAAACATTTTCCCTAAGAGATTCCAGAAAAAATGCAGCCTTATTAATACCTCATTTTTTAGCTCAGTGAAATTGATCTCAAACTTATGGCCTCCAGAACTATAAGTTAATAAATTTGTGTTGTTTTCTTTTGATACATCCGTGATGATTTATTGCAACAGCAATAGGAAACTAAAACAATCAAGAATAAAGAATGTGACAAGCAAAATTATGGCTATGTATAATAGACATTCCTTCTCTTCTAAAGTTCTAAGTTATGTTTGACGGATGAAACACGAACTATAACACCGTCTGATGTGGTTCTTAATGTATGTTACTTTTTTTTCAGATTGTTATAAACAATTAGGCTAAAGGATGTAAAGGAAAGTAAGGTTTTGATACTGCACTAGAACTGGTAAAATAATAACACTAGTAGACTCTGATAACCTATGTTTACATAACTTTAAACCTAAAGCAACCACTCCAAGACTTATATAAAGAGATACACTCAAAAATACTACAGATAAATAAAAATGGAATTCTAAAGAAGGTTCATATAACTACATGAAGGCATGGAAAATGAGAAAGGAAGAAATAATAAAAAATAAAGAGAAAACAAAAATTAAAATAGCAGATATAAAACCTATAAAAAAATAAATGAATAATTATATTAAATGTAAATGATCTAAATATACAAATTAAAATACAGAAATTGACAGAGTGGATTTAAAACATGACTCTATGTTGTGCATCTCTGTCAATTGCTGTATATTTCTGTAGAAATTCACTTTAAATATATGTAGATAGGAAAAGTTTGAGTAGAAAAACAAATGTAAAAAGAGGTACAATGAAACCATTAATCAAAAGAAAGCACAAGTGACTACATTAGTATCAAATAAAGTAGACAAGAGCAAAGAAAATTACCAAAGATAGAGTGACATTATATAATGACCAAAGTACCAATCCACCAAGAAGACATGTATACACAAAGAATAGAGCTATGAAATATGTGAAGCAAAAACTAGTAGAACTGAAAGGAAAAAAAAAGAAATTCACAATTATAGTGGGAGATGTCAACACCACAACTCAACAGTGAAAAAGTAACTAGACATAACATTTGCAAGGATACAGAAAACTTAGCAACACCATCAACCAATAGTAACTAATTAACATTTATAGAACATTCCGCCCAACAAAAACAAGATACACACTATTTTTTCGGTGACCATGGCCCAAGACAGGCCGTATACTCTGCCAGTAAGCAACCTTCAGCAAATTTAAAAGGGTTGAAACCATATAAAGTATACTCTCTGACCACAATGAAATCAAGTTAGAAACTACTACCAGAAAGACAAGAAACTAATAAATGCATCTATAAAAAATCCATGGCTTTTTTATTATTTTTCTCAAAGTAATTAAAAGTATACATTGAATTTAATGAAAATATAAAATACCAAAGTTTGTGGGACACCATTAATTTTTTTTTTTATTTTTTTCTTTTCTTTTTTATTTTTTTAAATTTATATCCAAATTAGTTATATAATGCAACAATGATTTCAGGAGTAGATACCTTAGTGCCCCTTACCCGTTTAGCCCATCGCCCCTCCCACAACCCCTCCAGTAACCCTCAGTTTGTTCTCCATATTTATGAGTCTCTTCTGTTTTGTCTACCTCCCTGTTTTTATATTATTTTTGTTTCCCTTCCCTTATGATCATCTGTTTTGTCTCTTAAAGTCCTCACATGAGTGAAGTCATATGATTTTTGTCTTTCTCTGACTCATTTCACTTAGCATAATATCCTCTAGTTCCATCCACGTAGTTGCAAAAAGCAAGATTTCATTCTTTTTGATTGCCTAGCAATACTCCATTGTGTATGGAGTACACACACACACACACACACACACACACACATACATACATACAACATCTTTATCCATTCATCCATCAATGGACATTTGGGCTCTTTCCATACTTTGGCTATTGTTGATAGTGCTGCTGTACACATTGGGTGCATGCGTGCGGGACACCATTAATTAAAGCAGTAGTGAAAGTCAAATTTATAAACTAAATGCCTCGATTATAAAGTGAAACAAGTCTTATATCAATAATCAAAACTCCTTCAAGGACGTAGAAAGAAAGGAAATAAATGCAGAGCAAGCAGGAAGAAGGTAATGATAAAGAATAGAAAGCAATGAAATTTTAAAAAGAAAAATAGAGAAAATTAATGAAACAAAGAGTTGGCTCCTTGAAAGTTTTCAACAAAATTGATAAACCTCTCTAAAAAGACTGACTGACAAATAAAAATGAAGATACACATTACAAATGTGAGGAATGAAACAGGGACTATCACTTTAGACCTTTAAGACATCAAAAAGAATGTCTAAGGAAATACTGCAAACAAATCTATACATATACATTTGACAACTTAAATAAAATGAACCAATTTCTTTAAAAATACAAAGTACCACAACATACCTAATATGAAAGAGATCATTTGACTAGCCCTGTAATTTCTAAGGAAATTGGATTCATTATTCAAATACTCACAAAAAAGAAATCTCCAGGACTAGATGTTTTCACTGGAGAATTCTACCAAATGTTCACAGAAAAATTAACAATTCTACATAACCTCTTCCAAGTAACAGAAGAGAAGGTAACACTTCCCAATTCACCCTAGGAAGTGAGTATTACCCTTATACCAATACAAGATAAAGAGATTATCAAAGAAAGAAAGGGTAGAGAAGGGAATAAAAGGTGAAACGGATGGAAGGGTAGGGAAGAAAGAAAGAAAAATAAAGAGAGAGAGAAAGAGAGAGAGGAAGGAAGGAAGGAAGGCAGGCAGGAAGGCAGGAAGAAGGAGGGAAGGAGGGAGGGAGGGAGGGAAGGAGGGAGGGAGGGAGGGAGGAAGGAAGGAAGGAAGGAAGGAAGGAAGGAAGGAAGGAAGAAACTACAGACCAGTATCTCTTATAGATATAAATGAAAAAAACCTTAACATAATATTAGCAAATAGAAGGTAACAAAATATAATAAGAATTAAACACCTAGACCAAGTGGGTGATGCAAGGCTGATTAATTATTTGAAAACAAATCAATATAATCTAACATTTAGGGGTGCCTGGGTGACTCAGTTGAGCATTTCAGCTCAGGTCATGATCTTGTGATTCATGGGATCGAGCCCTGCATGGGACTCTCTCTCTCTCTCCCTCTCTCTGCCCACCCCCGCTCGTGCTCTCTCTCTCTCTCTCAAAATAAATGAACTTAAAAAAAATTTTTTAAGGTAATATTTAAACAGGCTAAAGAAGGAAAATCACAGTGATCCTATCCATCAATGAAGAATAAGCATTTGAATACAATGTTATATGTCAATTATATCTCAATTTTTAAAATGAAAAAAGCATTTGGAAAAACTCAACACCCATTAATAATCAAAGCTCTCTTCGGGGCTAACATGGTGGAGAAGTAGGGGGATCTGTACTTCCCACGTCTCACAAATAAGGAAGGGCTGTAGCCAAAGGACTTTGAACCCCAAGAGTCTGGGAGGAAAAGAGACTGAGTCTACCAGGAAGAAACCACAGAACCCAGTGGCCATACATGGGCCATACATGATTGCGAACTGGGGGAGATAAAACAGGCCATGTAGGCATGGAGGGGAGGGATCCCCTTCTGCCAAGAGACAAAGGGAAGAGAAAGAATGGCTGGGGAAGTGTAAGATTGTATCTGGACAAGAGAAAAAACCTCGGACCTGGACAGAGAAGAATCCCATCTCTAACTGCAGGTTAGAGGATCTCTAACTGCAGATCCCATCTTCAGACTGGGGCCAGCTGCCCTCTTCCAGCACCAGGGGAAGAGGGGAGCCTCTCTGGGTTCAGTGGTAGGTGAGGGGTGCCATCTGCAGCAGGAGAAACCGGTCACCTCCCCGAAGTGCTGCAGCACAGGACAAAACCAGCTGGGACGACATATTGGGTGGCGTCCAGAGGCACTTCCCCAGTACCCGGGCACACAGAGTGGAAGTTTAAATCCCAGCCAAGCGCTGGAGCACAGGAGTCTCATCTGTGCCCACTGCATAGTGAGGACAGCTCCAAAGGAGTGATTTGGGACACCAGGATGTGTGATTTGGGACACCAGGATGTAGAGAACAGACTGAGTGTTGCCATTTTTCTCCCCAGTGAAAGGTTTTCCCAAACAAAAACTGAAGGAATTCATCACGACCCCACGACCAAGGTGGGGCTTCAGGGATTGGTTCCCAGGGCGGGGCCACAGTGGAGAAGGGAACAGCCTACACCAAACCACATTCCTCCCTGCCAGGTAACTGTATCTACTGGAGCGGGATAGACCCCGTAGAACCAGACGGACCCCTCCTCAAGACCAGCTCTACTACATTGCCTGGATTAATTGTAGGATAATTCTTGTTATATAGATATATTTTCCCCCACATTTCTCCTTCTTATCTCTTCCCTCCTCTAGGCTGGTTACTCTGGTTATTGGCTTGTTTAAACAGACATATTTAATCCAGTCTCTTGATACATGGTCTACACCTCCTTTACTTTCCTTTCTCTCTCTCTGGAATAATCAAGCCATATAGTTTCTTTGGGTAACTTTATCTTCATTTCTTTTTCTCACCTCCTTCCTTATTTTCCTTTCTCTCTTTCTCTGGGTTAAGCCTTTTAGTCTCTCTGCCTGGTCAATGTTTATTTTTTCTTTTTTCCCCACCCATGTCATTTCTCACTTTGTATGTGCTCTTCCATCAGCATTATCTCCACCCTGTTCTTTACTTGTAACTGGTGTTTCGGGTTTTTTGTTTTTGGATTGATTTTGGTTTTTTTATTTTTGTTTGTTTGTTTTTTGTTTGTGTGTTTGCATGTTCTTGTTTCCTGTTGGTCTGTTTTCCTTTCCAGGTCTACTTCAAGGAACAAATCAAAGCACACCTGGTGGAGGGTCCAAAACATCACGATGGGTAGGGACATAAAATAACCAAAGTCATAACAACAGAGAGCAAGTAACACTCTCCAATAAACACCTCCTGAAAGGCCAGGCCCTGGACAGTGTATGATCCCCCCTTTGATAAAGCAGTGTTCGCAGGTGCAGAGCATGTAACAAGCTTTAAAAACTCATAAGGGACAGAAAACTAGCCAAAATGATGAAACAGAAGAATTTTCCTCAAAATACATTCCAGGAAGAAGTGACAGCTAAAGAATTGAGGAAAACAGATACGAGCAATATAACTGAACAAGAATTTAGAATAATAGTCATAAAATTAATCTCCAGGCTTGAAAAAAGCATAGAAGACAGCAGAGAATCTATTGCTGCAGAGATCAAGGGACTAAAATATAGCCATGATGAATTAAAAAATGCTATAAATGAGGTGCAAATAAAATGGAGGCAGCCACAGCAAGGATTGAAGAGGGAGAGGGGGAAAATAGGTGAATTAGAAGATAAAATTATGGAAAAGAGGAAGCTAAGACAAAGAAAGATAATAAAAATTCTGGACCACGAGGGGAGAATTAGAGAACTAAAGGATGCAATCAAGCAAAACAATATCCGTATCATAGGAATTCCAGAAGAAGATGGAGAAAAAGGGGCTGAAGGTGTACTTGAACAAATCGTAGCTGAGAACTTCCCCAATCTGAGGAATCAAACAGGCATTGAAATCCAAAAGGCACAGAGAAGTCCTTTCAGACATAACATGAATTGATCTTCTGCACAACATATAGTGAAACTGGCAAAAAACAATAGAGAGAATTCTGAAAGCAGCTAGGGATAAATGGGCCTTAACATACAAATGTAGACACTTAAGGGTAGTAGCAGACTATCTACTGAAACTTGGCAGGCCAGAAAGGAATGGCAGGAAATCTTCCATGTGATGAACAGGAAAAATATGCAGCCAAGAATCCTTTATCCAGAAAGCCTGTCATTCAGAATAGAAGGAGAGATAAAGGTTTTCCCAAACAAAAACTGAAGGAATTCATCACCACTGAATGAGCCCTACATGACATCCTAAGGGGGACTGTGTGCGTGAAATTTTGCAAGGACCACAAAAGACTAGAGACATCAGTACAAGCATGAAACCTACAGATAACACAATGACTCTAAACCCATATCTTTCAATAATAACACTGAATGTACATGGACTAAATGCTCCAGTCAAAAGACATAGGGTATCAGAATGGATTTAAAAAAAAAAAACAAAACAAAAAACAAGACCCACCTATTTGCTGTCTACAAGAGACTCATTTTAGACCTGAGGACACCTTCAGATTGAAAGTGAGGGGATGGACAACTATCTATCATGCTACTGGAAGTCAAAAGAAAGCTGGAGTAGCCATACTTATAACAAACAAACTAGACTTTAAATCAAAGGATTTAACAAGAGATGAAGAAGGGCATTATATAATAATCACAGGGTCTGTCCATCAGGAAGAGCTAACAATTATAAAGGTCTGTGCACCAAATTCAGCAGCACTCAAATATATACAACAATTAATCACAAACATAAGCAACCTTATCGATAAGAATGTGGTAATTGCAGGGGACTTTAATACCCCACTTACAACAATGGACACATCATCCAGACCAAAAAAAAAAATTCAATAAAGAAACAATGGCCCTGAATGATACATTGGAGCGGATGGACTTGAGAGATATATTTACAACTCTGCATCCCAAAGCAGCTGAATATACTTTCTTCTCGAGTGCACATGGAACATTCTCCAAGATAGATCACATACTGGGTCACAAAACAGCTCTCAATAAACATAAAAGAATTGAGATCATACCATGCACACTTTCAGATCACAATGCTATGAAAATTGATACCAATTACAGGGAAAAGTCTGGAAAACCTCCAAGAGCATGAAGATTAAAAAACATCCTACTAAAGAATGAATGGGTCTACCAGGCAATTAGAGAAGAAATTAAAAAATATATGAAAAGAAATAAAAATGAAAATACAACAATCCAAACCCTTCAGGATGCAGCAAAGGCAGTCCTAACAGGAAAATACATTGCAACCCAGGCCTGTCTCAAGATAAGAAAAATCCCAAATACAAAATCTAACAGCACACCTAAAGGAACAAGAAGCAAAACAACAAAGACACCTCAAACCCAGCAGAAGGAAAGCTATAATAAAGATCAGAGCAGAAATCAACAACATAGAATCCTAAAAAAAAAAAAAACAAAAACAAAAAAAAAACACAGTAGAAAAGATCAATGAAACCAAGAATTGGTTTTTTGAAAAAATAAACAAAATTGATAAACCTCTAGCCGGGCTTCTCAAAAAGAAAAGAGAGAGGACCCAAACAGATAAAATCATGAATGAAAATGGATTTACTACAACCTATCCCTCACAAATATAAGCAATTATCAGGGAATACTATGCAAAGTTATATGCCAACAAACTGGACAACCTGGAAGAAATGGGAAAGTTCCTCAACACCCACACACTACCAAAACTCAAATGGGAAGAAATAGAAAATTTGAACAGACCCATAACTAGTGAAAAAATTCAATCAGTTATCAAAAATCTCCCAACAAATAAGAGTCCTGGAACAGATGGCTTCCCTGGGGAATTCTACCAGACATTTAAAGCATAGTTAATACCGATCCTTTTCAAGCTGTTCCAAAAATTAGAAATGGAAGGAAAACTTCCAGACTCTTTCTATGAAGCCAGAATTACATTGATTCCCAAACCAGACAGAGACCCAGCAAAAAAAGAGAACTGCAGGCCAATATCCCTGATGAATATGGATGCAAAAATTCTCAACAAGATACTAGCAAATTGAATTCAACAGCTTATAAAAAGAATCATTCACCATGATCAAGTGGGATTCATACCTGGGCTACAGGGCTGGTTCAACATTCACAAATCAATCAGCGTGCTACATCACATTAATAAAAGGAAAAATAGGAATCACATGATTCTGTAAATCAATGCAGAAAGAGCATTTGACAAAATTCAGCATCCTTTCTTAATAAAAACCCTTAAGTAAGTCGTGATAGAAGGAACATACTTAAGCATCATAAAAGCTATTTATGAAAAGCCCACAGCTAATATCATCCTCAGTGGGGAAAAACTGAGAGCCTTCCCCCGAGATCAGGAACACAACAGGGATGTTCATTTTCACCGCTGTTGTTTAACAGAGTGTTGGAAATTCTAGCATCAGCAATCAGACATCAAAATGAAATCAAAGGCATCAAAATTGGCAAAGATCAAGTCAAACTTTCACTTTTCACAGAGGGCATGATACTCTACATGGAAAACCCGACAGACTCTACCAGAAACCTGTTAGAACTGATACATGAATTCAGCAAAGTCACAAGGTACAATACCAATGTACAGAAATTGGTTTCATTTTTATACACCAAAAATGAAGCAACAAAGAGAGAAGTAAAGAAACTGATCCCGGGGCGCCTGGGTAGCTCAGTAAGTTAGGCATCCGACTTTAGCCCAGGTCATGATCTCATGGTCTGTGAGTTCGAGCCCCACATCGGGCTCTGTGCTGACAGGTCAGAGCCTGGAGCCTGTTTCAGATTCTGTGTCTCCCTCGCTCTCTGGCCCTCCCCCATTTATGCTCTGTCTCTGTCTCAAAAATAAATAAACATTAAAAAAAATTTTAAAAAAGAAAGTGATCCCATTCACAATTGCACTAAGAACCATAAAATACCTAGGAATAAACCTAGCCAAAGATGTTAAAGTTCTGTATGCTGAAAACTATAGAAAGCTTATGAAGGAAATTGAAGAAAACCCAAAGAAATGGAAAAACATTCCATGCTCATGGATTGGAAGAATAAATATTGTTAAAATGTCAATACTGCCCAAAGCAATCTACACATTCAATGCAATCCCAATCAAAATTGCACCAGCATTCTTCTCAAAGCAAGAACAAATCAATCCTAAAGTTTGTATGTAACCACAAAAGACCCCAAATAACCAAAGTAATGTTGAAAAAGAAAACCAAAGCAGGAGGCATCACAATTGTAGACTTTAGCCTCTACTACAAAGCTGTAATAATCAATAGAGTATGGTCTTGGCACAAAAACAGACACATAGATCAATGGAATAGAATAGAGAACCCATAATTGGACCCACAAATGTAGGATCAACTAATATTTGACAAAGCAGGAAAGAGTATCCAATGGAAAAAAGACAGTCTCTTTAGTAAATGGTGCTGGGAGAACTAGATAGCAACATACAGAAGAATGAAACTAGACCACTTTTTTACAGCATACACAAAAATAAACTCAAAATGGATAAAGGACCTGAATGTGTGACAGGAAACCATCAAAATCCTAGAGGAGAAAGCAGGAAAAAACCTCTTTGACCTCAGCTGCAGCAATTCCTTATTTGACACATCTACAAAGGCAAGGGAATGAAAAGCAAAAATGAACTATTGGGACCTCATCAAGATAAAAAGCTTCTGCACTGCAAAGGAAACAATCAACAAAATTAAAAGACCACCAACAGGATGGGAAAAGATATTTGTAAATGACATATTGGATAAAGGGCTAGTATCCAAAACCTATAAAGAACTCACCAAATTCCACACCCGAAAAAGAAATAATCCAGGGAAAAAAATTGGGCAGAAGACATGAATAGACACTATTCCAAAGAAGACATCCACATGGCCAACAGACACATGAAATGATGCTCAATGTCGCTCCTCATCAGGGAAATACAAATCAAAACCACACTGAGATACTACCTCATGCCAGTCAGAGTAGCTAAAATGAACAAATCAGGAGACTATAGATGCTGGCGAGGATGTGGAGAAATGGGAACCCTCTTGCACTGTTGGTGGGAATGCAAACTGGTGCAGCTTCTCTAGAAAACACTGTGGAGGTTCCTCAAAAAATTTAAAATAGAACTACCTATGACCCAGCAATAGCACTTCTAGGAATTTACCCAAGGGATACAGGAGTGCTGATACATAGGGGCACTTGTACCCCAATGTTTATAGCAATGCTATCAACAATAGCCAAATTATGGAAAGAGCCTAATTGTCCATCAACTGACAAATGGATCAAGAAGATGTAGTTTATATATACAATGGAATACTACTTGGCAATGATAAAGAATGAAATCTGGCCATTTGCAGCAACGTGGCTGGAACTGCAGAGTATTATGCTAAGTGAAATAAGTCAGTCAGAAAAAGACAGATACCATATGTCTACTCATATGTGGATCTTGAAAAACTTAACAGAAAACCATGGTAGAGGGGAAGGGGGAAAAAGTTACAGAGGGAGGGAGGCAAACCATAAGAGACTCTTAAATATAAGAACAAACTGAGGGTTGATGGGGGGGTGGGGGAGAGGGGAAAGTGGGTGATGGGCACTGAAAGTGCCCACTGAAAGTGGGTGATGAGCACTTGTTAGGATGAACACTGGGTGTTGTATGGAAACCGATTTGAAAAAAAAAATTATGTTTTAAAAAAAAGAAAGAAGTCAAATAAAAAATAGTAACAAAAGCCATCAAAGAAATAAGAATAAAAGGGAACTTCTTCAACTTGATCAAGAGCATGTACAAAAAATTCTTTAATAAACCTTACACTTAATTTTAGTACTAAATGCTTTCTCCCAAATGGGGAACAAGGTAAGGATGTCCACTGTCATGACTTTTCCTCACCATAATACTGGAAGTTCTAGACACTGAATTAAGGAAATAAAAGGTGAAGACAAACCGATTAGGAGGGAAGAAATAAAACTGCGCCTATTTGAAGATGACATGATTGTCTATATAGAAAATATTAAGAAATCTACAAAATCTTAGAACAAATAAGCTCAGTAAGATCACAGGATACAAGATCAACATACAAAATTCTATAGCAAGTCTAGATACCAGCAATGAACATCTAGACAATAAAATTAACAATTCAGTACCACTCACAATCACTGAAAAAAATAACTTTATAGATCTAACTAAACACATACAGTCCTGCACACTGAAATGCTAATGAAGGAACTCAATAAATATATAAACAAATAGAAAGACATTATGTGTTCACGTATTGAGAGACTTGGAACAGTAAAGATGACAATTTTATTTGAATTAACATATAAATTTAGAGTAATTCCTATCAAAATCCCAGCAAGTTATTTTTGTAGATATGGACTAAATTTAGAAAACAAGGGCAACAAATTTGGAGTACTAAAACAATTTTGAAAGAGATTAAATGGAAGAAATTATAGACATAAATTATAGACAGAGGGATAGACATAAATTATTAGAATAAAATAGAAAACCCAGAAACAAACGTATGCAAATATATTCAACTGATTGATAAAAGTTTAAAAGCAGTTCAATTGAGCTATACTCTTTTCCACAAATGATGCATACGCAGGTCTCGCTTCCCCAAAAATATCTTAACCTACGTCTTTCCCTTCATACCAAATAGTAATTCAAAAATTAGGGGAAAACATAGAAGGAAATGTTAACGATGTAGTGCCAAGCAGAGTTATTAAATTTAATGCCAAAAGCAAGATCAATAAAAGAACAAGTTGAAAATTTTTAACTTCATCAAAATTAAAAACACTTGCTCTGTGAAAGACCCTAGGAAGAGGATGAAAAAGCAAGGTACAGCCTGGGAGAAAATAAGTGCAAATCACAACGAAAAGACTACTATAGAAAATATATAAAGAACTTTCAAAATTCAACAGGAAAAGAATAATCCAAATATGTCTCACTAAGGAAGATATATACATTCAAATAAGCATACAAAAACATGCTCTACATCATATATCATCAGGGAAACACAAATTAAAGACAACAACGAGATACAATTACACATCTATTAGAAAAGCGAAAGTCTGGAGTGCTGCCAACAGCAAATGCTGGTGAGGATATGAAGCAACAGAAACTCTCTTACCTTGCTTGTGGGAACGCAAAAAGGTACAGCCACTTTGGAAGATAATTGGGTGGTTTCTTATAAAACTAAACATACTCTTATCATATGATCCAGCAATTGTGCTCCTTGGTATTTACTCAAGAAGATAAAAACTTATTTCCACACAAAAACTTGCACACAGATATTTATAGGAACTTATTCATAATTGTCCAAAGTTGGAAACAAACAAGATATTCTTCAGTAAGTGAATGGATAAATAAACTAAGATACATCTGGACAATGGAATACTGTTCAGTGCTAATAAAATAAAATAAAATGAGCTATTACCTTAAATTCTTATTACTAAGTGAAAAAAGCCAATCTGAAAAGGCTATATACTATATGATTCCAACTATATAACACTGTGAAAAGGCAAAACTCTAGACAGTAAAAAGATCAGTGGTAGCCGGGTGTAGGGGGATAAGGGGCGGGATGAACAGGTAGAGAGCACAGAGGATTTTTACGACAGTAAAAATATTCTGTAATATTATGATAGATACATGTCATTGTATATTTGTCCAAACCCATAGAATATACAATACCAAGAGTGAATAATAAAGTAAACTATAGACATTGGATGATTATGATGTGTCAGTGTAGGTTCATCATTTTTAACAAACATAACACCCTGGTGAGGGATGTTGATAATGGGGGAGGCTATGGTGTGTTGTAGGAGGGAATTTAGAGGAAATCTCTATGACTTTCCTTCAATTTTTCTGCAAACCTTAAACTTCTCTAAAAAATAATAATGAAGTCATAAAAAATCCAGTCAGAAAATGGGCAAAAGACATGAAGAAGTATTTCACCAAAGATGAATAAATTGACACAAGAAAAGCAATCCAACGTCCAGCTATTAGAAAAATGCAAATGAAAATCACAGTGACATGTCACTATACACTTGTCCAAATGGTTAAGGTAAAAAATGACAATGCCCTATGTTGGCAAGGATGCAGAGAAATTGTATCATTTATACACTGCTGGTGGGAATGTAAAACGGTATGACCACTCTGGCAAAGTTGGGTAGTTTCATTAAAAAAACAAAAAACCATCCTTGCAAATACCATACTACACAGCGATTGTACTCCTAGGCAGTCATTCCAGAGAAATGAAGATTTATGTTCACACAAATATCTTACACTAATATTTATAGCAGCTTTATTCATAATAGTTAACACCTGGAAACAATCCAGACACCCTTCAATGGATGAATGATTAAACAAATTGTGGTACGTCTATACCATGGAACAGTTCCCAGTAATAAAAAGAAACAAACTCTTGTTATAGCAGGGCATGCATGAGTCTTCAAATAATTACACTGAATATTTTTTTTAAAAATCCAAACTCAAAAGCATACATAGTATGTGGCTTGTGGTTTCTTTACACAACGTTCTTGAAATGATAAAGTTGTAAAAAGGGAAAACAGGTTAGTGGATCCTAGAAGTTAAGGATGGTTTGGGAGCCAAGTGCATGTGGCTATAAAAGGCAACTTAAGGCATCCTTGTGGTGATGGCAAAGTGCTGTGTCTCGACTGTATCAGTGTCAATATTCCAGTGGCCATATTGTTTTGCAAGATGTTACCACTAGGGGAAATTGGGAAAAAATACAGAGGGTGTCTCTTTATTATTTCTTACAAATTCATGTCAATCTAAAATTATCTCAAAATGAAAAACGATGATTTTTTAAAAGAATCCTCTTGAAGTTCTTTTAAAAGGGCATATTCTCCAGTCCCACCCTCAAAGGGTATCATTCACTCAATCTGGAATGGGATTTGTAAATCTGTGTGTTTAACATGCTTCCTGGTGATTGGGATAGTATGGTCCATAGACCCCAGTGAGAGAACAGTTGAGAGAAATTCACCCTCAGATTTGATATAATGTGCCTCCAGCCTAATTGCTTTCTGTAAGTCAACTCTACTCCTACCACTTGGAAGAAAGTCAAACCATTAGGAGTCAGATCTTTTGTGGTTCATGAGTTCGAGCTACACATTGGGCTCTGTACTGACATCTCAGAGCCTGGAGCCTGCTTCAGATTCTGTCTCCCCCTCTCTCTACCCCTCCCCTGCTTGCATTGTCTCTTTCTCTCTCTCTCAAAAAATAAATAAAAACATTTTTTAAAAATAACAGGGCACTGGCTAAAGGGATTGGGTCTTGTACTCACTCTCTTAGCAATGCATTGGGGAACACTGGCTTATTAGGTTGTGAAAATGTGAAAAACAACCTATGGCCTCCTTTGTGAGTAAAATGTATCCAAAAAATAATTTAGCTACGAATGCTATCTAGATAACATAACAGAAAATTATGTTGCCACTCCCACATTTCAGTGAATTTTCACCTGCTCCTCAAAAAAAAAAAAAAATTACCTATTTCACAAAGTGACTTTCCCTTTTAGACACGGGTAATGAGAAGAGAGAACATATTCTAATCTTGCCCAACATTTAGGTGTAATTAGAGACAGGCTACTTTATGAAACTGAACATCAATCTGATGTAGAAGAACAAGGTCTATGTAGATTTAAAAAAACCAAAAAAAAAACAAACAAACAAAAACAATACTTACATGAGAATAATCGAGATTATCTTTGAATTTGAAAAAACATTTAGGGGACTCCTGGGTGGCTTAGTCAGTTAAATGTCTGACTTCCACTCAGGTCATGATCTCACGGTTCATGGGTTCAAGCTCCACGTCGGGCTCTGTGCTGACAGCTCAGAGCCTGGAGTCTGCTTTGGACTGTCTCTCTCTCTCTCTCTCTCTCTCTCTCTCTCTGTCCCTTCGCTGCTCACATTCTTTTTCTTTCTTCCTTCCTTCCTTCCTTTCTGTCTCTCAAAAATAAACATTTTTTTTAAAAGAAAAAACATTTAGTAGCTATACGCTAAGTTGTTTGCCTATCTTTTGCTTTGGATTCTCTTTATATTGTAATTACCAAGTTCAGAACACAACTTTAAAAAAAGTGATAGATATTATGGATGTAATTCCATAGAGAATTAGGCAGGATAAAAAGGAATCAAGCATTCAGCTTTGATAGCATTATAATCACAAGTGAAAAAAAAAAGGAAAGGGGTAAGTTAATATAGAGGACAATTACCAAGATCATATAAGGAAAGGTTTGCAGTATAGGTTAGAATTTTTTTTGAAGGGATGGTTTATATGAGTGAGTTTTGAGAATCTGGGGGGCATGATGTCTGCTTTTCAATAGCCAGGCTGTAAATGGTATCAATAAGCAAAGACTTAATGAGTCAAAATGACTTTGTCTGTCCTGCCTGGCAGCATCTCCTACCTAGAGATGGCAGAGCCAACTGCCCTGTCAGTTTTCACAGGTTGAGTTGAGTTGAGTTGCTCCTTTCTGACATCAGAGAGATATATCTGGTCGAGTAAAGAAGGAACAGAGAGCATGGTGTAGTGATGCCCAACTGTTTTCATGCTAAAGGACACTGAGAGAATGCTAATACTTGTATAGCACACTGAGATAATGTGAAGGAGACTAAGGAATCTCTACATGCGGCCTGGTTAAAAAGTTATTAACTCTTGGGGCACCTGGGCAGCTCAGTTGGTTAAGTGTCTGACTTTCGCTCAGGTTATGATCTCACAGTTCGTCAGTTCTAGCCCTGTATAGGGCTCTTTACTGTCAGCAGAGAGCCTGCTTGGGATTCTCCCTCTATCCCTCTCTCTCTACCCCTCCCTCATGCTCCCTCGCTCGCTCTCTCTCTCTCTAATAAATAAACCTTTAAAAAAAAGTCATTACCTCTTTGTTATATAACTAAGGTCAGAAAAATAAAATGCAGAGTTAATAAAATAAAGCTAAAAAATATATAAACATAGAATTTTTTATAAAATTTCAGTTATAATCTTTAAACGTTTTTAATGAAGCCATTTTAACCATTTTTTTAAAAATGGAATTGATCCTGGGAAGATGGCGGAGTAGGAGGACACTGGGCTCACCGCGCATCCTGCTGATCACTTAGATTCCACCTACACCTGCCTAAAGAACCCAGAAAACCGCCAGAGGATTAGCAGAACGGAGTCTCCAGAGCCAAGCGCAGACGAGAGGCCCACGAAAGAGGGTAAGAAGGGCGGAGAGGCGGTGCGTGCTACACGGACTGGTGGGAGGGAACCGGGAGGGAGGGGCGGCCCCCCAGCCAAGCAGAGCCCCCGAGTCTGGCTGGCAAAAGCAGAGGGGCCGGATGGAGTGTGTTCCGACAGCAAGCGGGACTTGACATCTGGAAGGTTATAATCTAACAGCTCTGCTTGGAGAACAGGAGGGCTGGAGGATAAGGGAGGGAGAGTTGTTGAGCCCCAGACAACAGAGCTCAGCTTGGCAGGGAACAAAGGCGCTCGCCAGCGCCATCTCCCTTGCCCATCCCCCAGCCAAAATCCCACAGGGAACCAGTTCCTGCCAGGGAACTTGCTTGCACCTCGCAAACACCCAACGCTGTGCTTCTGCGGATCCATCCCTCCAGCAGGTCTGACTCCCTCCTGGTGCCGCAGGGCCCCTCCTGAAGCGGATCTCAGAAGCAAAAGCGAGCTGAGCCTGCCCCTCCCGCCCCTGTGCACCTCGCCGATCCACCCCAGCTAATACACCAGACCCCAGCACCACAAGCCTGGCAGTGTGCAAGTAGCCCAGATGGACCACGCCACCCCACAGTGAACCCTGCCCCTAGGAGAGGGGAAGGGAAGGCACACACCAGTCTGACTGTGGCCCCAGCGGTGGGCTGGGGGCAGACATCAGGTCTGACTATGGCCCCGCCCACCAACTCCACTTATTCAAGACAGCACAGGGGAAGTGCCCCCACAGTCCCGCACCACTCCAGGAACTATCCAAAATGACGAAACGGAAGAATTCCCCTCAGAAAAATGTCCAGGAAATAACAACAGCTAACGAACTGATCAAAAATGATTTAAACAATATAAGAGAAAGTGAATTTAGATTAATAGTCATAAAATAAATCTCTGGGCTTGACAACAGTATAAAGGACAGCAGAGAATCTCTTGCTACAAGGATCAAGGGACTAAGGAACAGCCTGGAGGAGCTAAAAACGCTATCAATGAGCTGCAAAATAAAATGGAGAAAACTACGGCTCAGATTGAAGAGGCAGAGGAGAGAATAGGTGAACTAGAAGAGAAAATTATGGAAAAATAGGAAGCTGAGAAAAAGAGGTAAAAAAATCCAGGAGTATGAGGGGAAAATCAGAGAACTAAGTGATGCACTAAAGAGAAATAATATACACATAATTGGTATTCCAGAGGAGGAAGAGAGAGGTAAAGGTGCTCAAGGTGTACTTGAAGAAATAATAGCTGAGAACTTCCTGGATCTGGGGAAGGAAAAAGGCATTTCAATCCAAGAGGCACAGAGAACTCCCTTCAGATGTAACTTGAATCGATCTTCTGCATGACATATCATAGTGAAACTGGCAAAATACAAGGATAAAGAGAAAATTCTGAAAGCAGCTAGAGATAAACATGCTCTAACATATAAAGGGAGACCAATAAGACTCATGACCGATCTCTCTTTTGAAACTTGGCAGGCCAGAAAGGATTGGCAGGAGATCTTCAATGTGATGAACAGGAAAAATACACAGCCGAGAATCCTTTATCCAGCAAGTCTGTCATTTAGAATAGAAGGAGAGATAAAGGTCTTCCCAAACAAACAAACTGAAGGAATTTGTCACCACTAAACCAGCCCTACAAGATATCCTAAGGGGAATACTGTGAGACAAAGTACCAGAGACATCACTACAAGCATGAAACCTACGGACATCACAATGACTCTAAACCCATATCTTTCTATAATAACACTGAATGGAAATGGACTAAATGCGCCAACCAAAAGACATAGGGTATCAGAATGGAAAAAAAACAAGACCCATCTATTTGCTGTCTACAAGAGACTCATTTTAGACCTGAAGACACCTTTAGATTGAGAGTGAGGGGATGGAGAACTATTTATCATGCCACTGGAAGTCAAAAGAAAGCTGGAGCAGCCATGCTTATTTCAGACAAACTAGACTTTAAAGGCTGTAACAAGAGATGAAGAAGGGCATTATATAATAATCACAAGGTCTATCCATCAGGAAGAGCTAACAATTATAAATGTCTATGCACCGAATACAGGAGCCCCCAATTATATAAAACAATTACTCACAAACATAAGCAACCTTATTGATAAGAATGGGGTCATTGCAGGGGACTTTAACACTCCACTTACAGAAATGGATAGATCATCTAGACACACGGTCAATAAAAACAAGGGCCCTGAATGATACATTGGATCAGATGGACTTGACAGATATATTTAGAACTCTGCATCCCAAAGCAACAGAATATACTTTCTTCTCAAGTGCACTTGGAACATTCTCCAAGTTAGATCACATACTGGCTCACAAAACAGCCCTTCATAAGTATACAAGAATTGAAATCATGCCATGCATACTTTCAGACCACAATGCTATAAAGCTTGAAATCAACCACAGGAAAAAGTCTGGAAAACTTCCAAAAGCATGGAGGTTAAAGAACACCCTACTAAAGAATGAATGGGTCAACCAGGCAATTAGAGAAGAAATTAAAAAATATATGGAAACAAACGAAAATGAAAATACAACAATCCAAAAGCTTTGGGATGCAGCAAAGGCAGTCCTGAGAGGAAAATACATTGCAATCCAGGCCTATCTCAAGAAACAAGAAAAATCCCAAATACAAAATCTAATAGCACAACTAAAGAAATAGAAGCAGAACAGTAAAGACAGCCTAAATCCAGCAGAAGAAGAGAAATAATAAAGATCAGAGCAGAAATAAACAATATAGAATCTAAAAAAACTGTAGAGCAGATCAATGAAACCAAGAGTTGGTTTTTTGAAAAAATAAACAAAATTGACAAACCTCTAGCCAGGCTTCTCAAAAAGAAAAGGGAGATGACCCAAATAGATAAAATCATGAATGAAAATGGAATTATTACAACCAATCCCTCAGAGATACAAGCAATTATCAGGCAATACTATGAAAAATTATATGCCAACAAACTGGACAACCTGGAAGAAATGGACAAATTCCTAAACACCCACACCCTTCCAAAACTCAATCAGGAGGAAATACAAAGCTTGAACAGACCCATAGCCAGTGAAGAAATTGAATCAGTCATCCCAAATCTCCCAACAAGTAAGAGTCCAGGACCAGATGGCTTCCCAGGGGAGTTCTACCAGATATTTAAAGCAGAGATAATACCTATCCTTCTCAAGCCATTCCAAAAAATAGAAAGGGAAGGAAAACTTCCAGACTCATTCTATGAAGACAGTATTACTTTGATTCCTAAACCAGACAGAGACTCAGTAAAAAAAGAGAACTACAGGCCAATATCCCTGATGAATATGGATGCAAAAATTCTCAATAACATACTAGCAAATCGAATTCAACGGCATATAAAAAGAATTATTCACCATGATCAAGTGGGATTCATTCCTGGGATGCAGGGCTGGTTCAACATTCACAAATCAATCAATGTGATACATCACATTAATAAAAGAAAAGAACCACATGATCCTGTCAATCGATGCAGAAAAGGCCTTTGACAAAATTCAGCACCCTTTCTTAATAAAAACCCTCGAGAAAGTCGGGATAGAGGGAACACACTTAAAAAACATCATAAAAGCCATTTATGAAAAGCCCACAGCTAACATCATCCTCAATGGGGAAAAACTGAGAGCTTTCCCCCTGAGATCAGGAACACGACAGGGATGTCCACTCTCACTGCTGTTGTTTAACATAGTGTTGGAAGTTCTAGCATCAGCAATCAGACAACAAAAGGAAATCAAAGGCATCAAAATTGGCAAAGATGAAGTCAAGCTTTCACTTTTTGCAGATGACATGATATTATACATGGAAAATCCGATAGACTCCACCAGAAGTCTGCTAGGACTGATACATGAATTTAGCAAAGTTGCAGGATACAAAATCAATGTACAGAAATCAGTTGCATTCTTATACACTAATAATGAAGCAACATAAAGACAAAGAAACTGATGCCATTCACAATTGCACCAAGAAGCATAAAATACCTAGGAATAAACCTAACCAAAGATGTAAAAGATCTGTATGCTGAAAACTATAGAAAGCATATGAAGGTAATTGAAGAAGATATAAAGAAATGGAAAGACATTCCCTGCTCATGGGTTGGAAGAATAAATATTGTCAAAATGTCAATACTACCCAAAGCTACCTACACATTCAATGCAATCCCAATCAAAACTGCACCAGCATTCTTCTTGAAGCTACAACAAGCAATCCTAAAATTCATATGGAACCACAAAAGGCCCCGAATAGCCAAAGTAATTTTGAAGAAGAAAACCAAAGCAGGAGGCATCACAATCCCAGACTTTAGCCTCTACTACAAAGCTGTCATCATCAAGACAGCATGGTATTGGCACAAACACAGACACATACACCAATGGAATAGAATAGAAACCCCAGAACTAGACCCACAAACGTATGGCCAACTCATCTTTGACAAAGCAGGAAAGAATATACAATGGAAAAAAGACAGTCTCTTTAACAAATGGTGCTGGGAGAACTGGACAGCAACATGCAGAAGGATGAAACTAGACCACTTTCTCACACCATTCACAAAAATAAACTCAAAATGGATAAAGGACCTGAATGTGAGACAGGAAACCATCAAAACCTTAGAGGAGAAAGCAGGAAAAGACCTCTCTGACCTCAGCCGTAGCAATCTCTTACTCGGCACATCCCCAAAGGCAAGGGAATTAAAAGCAAAAATGAACTACTGGGACCTTATGAAGATAAAAAGCTTCTGCACAGCAAAGGAAACAACCAACAAAACGAAAAGGCAACCAACGGAATGGGAAAAGATATTTGCAAATGACATATCGGACAAAGGGCTAGTATCCAAAATCTATAAAGAGCTCACCAAACTCCACACCCGAAAAACAAATAATCCAGTGAAGAAATGGGCAGAAAACATGAATAGACACTTCTCTAAAGAAGACATCCGGATGGCCAACAGGCACATGAAAAGATGTTCAACGTCGCTCTTCATCAGGGAAATACAAATCAAAACCACACTCGGATATCACCTCACGCCAGTCAGAATGGCCAAAATGAACAAATCAGGAGACTATAGATGCTGGAGAGGATGTGGAGAAACGGGAACCCTCTTGCACTGTTGGTGGGAATGCAAACTGGTGCAGCTTCTCTGGAAAACAGTGTGGAGGTTCCTCAAAAAATTAAAAATAGACCTACCCTATGACCCAGCAATAGCACTGCTGGGAATTTACCCAAGGGATACAGGAGTACTGATGCATAGGGGCACTTGTACCCCAATGTTTATAGCAGCACTCTCAACAATAGCCAAATTATGGAAAGAGCCTATGGGGCATCTGGGTGGCTCAGTTGGTTAAGTGACTGGCTGCAGTGCAGGTCATAATCTCACAGTTTGTGGGTTCGAGCCCCACATTGGGCTCTGTGCTGACAGCTCAGAGCCCGGAGCCTGCTTCCGATTCTGTGTCTCCCCCTCTCTCTGCCCCTTCCCTGCTCATGCTCTGTGTCTCTCCATCTCTCAATAATAAATAAATGTTAAAAAATAAAAAAAAAAGGAAGAGCCTAAATGTCCATCAACTGATGAATGGATAAAGAAATTGTGGTTTATATACACAATGGAGTACTATGTGACAATGAGAAAAAATGAAATATGGCCATTTGTAGCAACATGGATGGAACTGGAGAGTGTTATGCTAAGTGAAATAAGCCATACAGAGAAAGACCGATACCATATAGTTTCACTCTTATGTGGATCCTGAGAAACTTAACAGAAACCCATGGGGGAGGGGAAGGAAAAAAAGAGGTTAGAGTGGAAGAGAGCCAAAGCATAAGAGACTCTTAAAAACTGAGAACAAACTGAGGGTTGATGGGGGGTGGGAGGGGGGGAGGGTTGGTGATGGGTATTGAGGAGGGCACCTTTTGGGATGAGCAATGGGTGTTGTATGGAAACCAATTTGACAATAAACTTCATATATTGAAAAAAAATTAAATAAATAAATAAAAATGGAATTAACAAGTTATATGCACACTATATAGTTTGAATGGTTTTATTCAATTCCTGGTGAAGACATTTTAACAATGATATCTGTAAATTTTTGATGGGTGCCATCAGTGAGAAACTTTATTAGTAGGTGATTTTTTTAATATAGATGATTTTACTAGATGATTTTTTAAAATGTGAATCCTTGTATGCAACTATTCAAAACTTTACAATTGAAATTATATTTAAAGAACTTAAGAGCTTTTCCATTGACAAATGTAACTGCACACTTTCTTATAATAACATGAGATTTAAAATCCAATTGAACTTTTCATATCAACTCTTTCAAAACAATTGTGAAGTCCTGATTTGTAGAACACATGCATTAGTAACACAGAACCCTGCAGGACACAGCCAAGACCCATCCATGGAGAATAGAAAGAAGTATTTGCCAAGAAAGTTCCTGGATTCCTGTCTAGAGCTGCAGTCACAAGGAACCCCCACCCAGCTCACAGACTCATCCCCATCCCTAACTGGCATGATGTTTACCTGTATTCTTGGCCTGTGCATCTATAGCATGAGATCATCCATCTGTGCATGGACTTCTCATGTATAATGGACAGAATGCTCTGCAGCAGCCTGCTGGAGGAGACACTGAAAAGGTAGTGGTGCCCTAGTCTAGCAGCCAGGCCAGATGAGTACCTCAACTCCTTCACCATCCTCAGCATACATGGGGAATGTGCTACCAGACTGTTTGCTCCTGGCTACCCTCTGAAAAGCCCTAAACAAGACTGCTCCCTCCAGAGACACCTGGCTGAGTGTTTCCATTCACCCCAGCTCCCTAAGGGATGAGGGGATAAGTATCTCATCATGCACAGTAAACCTGGCAGGAAGCTCTAGGATACAGGGTAAACACAATTTTAAATAGGTGTAAGCTTATTCCTTCAATATATGTTTAGATGTACTGATGTTCATTGCCTATCCACTAGCCTTTCAGTGTCCCACCTGTTTTCTGTCTAAAAAGGAACAGGGCAGCAGACCTGAATGGTTCTTAGTTCCAAGTTGTGAATGTTAAATGAGCTTCCAAAACCACTGAATATATAGTACCAAGAGTGAACTCCGAAACTATAGAGTTAGAGGATTTTGATATGTCAATATAGATTTATTCTTGGTAAAAAAAAAATGTATGATTCTGTTAAGTGTTGTTGCTAATAGGGGAGACTATGCATTAATGGGGTAGGGAGTATATGGGAATCTCTGCACCTTCCTCTAAATTTTATTGTAAACTCAAAGCTGCTCTGAAAAATAAGATCTTATATTTTAAAAAAAGAGTTGTCATTTGTTGAGATTCAGAATGGACTATGGAGATAAGTTTTGGAATGCTAAATTTGGGAAACCTATTACTATCCAAGTAGAAATATTGAGTAGACATATGTGTTTGGAGTTCAGGAGGAAAGGAAGGAAATCTGTACAAGCAGAGATGTGTGAAACCAAGAGGATCTTGCAAATGAAAGATGAAATGAAATAATACCAAATGTCTAATATATGTGAATCCATGAGGTCTAAGAAAGGGTCGTGAAAAGAGTAATGAGTACTTAGGAACTTCCCATAACCTACCCCACACCCTGAGAAATTTTTCTAAAATGCAGACCTAATTATGCCACCGCTCTACTCAAAACTCTTAAATGGCTCTCCAGACTGTAAGAATGAAGTGCAAACTCCTTAGCATGACCTGTGCCTTCATCACCTAGCACTTGCTCAGTGGTTCATTCAGCCTCACTTCTTGCCACCACATTCCCACCACTCCTTTGCCTCCATAAAAGCATCTTAACTAGACATAATGACTATTTAAAACCTGGTGTTTTCAGCTCTCTGATTTTGCCCTTTCCCACTGTCTTACCCAGATTACCCTGTATTGCTCTTTCAAGTTTCTGATTATATATCATTTTATATGTCATTCTAATTGCCTTTTAACCCGCTAGACTATAAACTCTGTGGGAGGCAGTGTATTTGTTTCCTGTGGCTGTAATAAATTACCACAAACTTGGTGGTTTGCAACAGAAATTTATTTTCCCACAGGTCTGGAGATCAGATGTGAGCCGTTAGTTTCCCTGGGCTGCTACCAAGGTGTTGATAGGGACATGCTCCCTCTAGAGGCTCTAGGAATAACAGTTTGCATTGCGTTTTCCCTTCTGGAGGCTGTCCTCCCTCTTTCAATCATGGCTCTGCATCACATCATTTTTCTGCACTTGTTTCCATGATCCCATTGCCTCCTACCTCTTCTCTCAAACCCCCCTCTTCCTTCCCCTTATATGGACACTTGTGATTGCATTTAAAGCCCACCCAGACAGGCTAACATAATCTCCACAGTTCAAGCCTGTTAACTTCATCACATCTGTCAGTTTCCATGGCTTAGGACTTAGCTATCTTTGCAGGTCATTATTCAGCCTTACCACAGTAAAGACCATAACTACTTTTGTTTATCACCATATCCCCAGCAGCTGGTGCTGTGTCTATTATGTAGGTTCTCAGTTACCATTTGTGAATGAATGAGTTTGGTGACTTTTTATCACCTGAATACCTCATTAATCTTCCTGTTAGATATAATGAGAGAAAAATCATTATCTCCTATAAATTTACTGTTGATAAACAAAAAGTTTTCATTTGAACAAAGAAAGATTATTCTAGCATCCAATTTGACAAAGTTTGTTAAATGGGGTGGGGGGGTTATTGGTCAAGTTATTGAGCTGAAATACAGAAAAGGCCACTAGGGTTCTAATCAAATTTAAATCTTACTATAAACTCTTAATTGCCTCCCCAAAACTCAAATAATAAATCCTTGTGGGAGGACCAGTACTTTCTGTGAGAATGGTTAATGAAGGTCGGTATGGGGGATTTAGTTACCAGGGGTGAATGAAATCCTAGGAGTCCAGGTCCCAGGGACACATGCAAGGCTTCATTTTCTTAGCTCTATCATCCCTAAATGCCTCCTTTCTGATTCAGTCCCAGTCATATTTTCTTCACATAGCACAGTTTATGTAAAAGCTTAAATTTATGAGAAAACTATATAAAGAAAATATAAAACAGAGCTAAATGATTTTAAAGATAATATAAAAAAAGGGCTACAATGGACATATGACCACCCACAGTAAAGACATTTCCCACCTTCCAGTTAAGTGTAGCCAGGTGAGTCATTGCTAGAAAATGGAACATAATTGGAAGCTTTGTGCATAGCTTCTAAGCCATGCTTTTCTTTGCCCCCCTTTCTCCTTACTACTAGCTACAAAATGAGCACAATGACTAGAGCTCAAGCAGCTCTCTTGGATCATGAGGGAGCAAGTTAAAAATATTGAAGCAACAAGATCAAGAGATATCGATCTAGATTACCAGGCAACTACCATACCAACACTGGGTTGCCTACCTCTGGAATATTCCATGTGAGATAAAAATATACTTCTATCTTATGGAAGCCAGTGTTACTTTGATTTATCTATTACTCATAGTAGAACTTAATCCAAAGTGATTCAGAATGTACATACGTGGAAGTGGGTGCTGCAAATGACACAAGTTAAAAACAAACAACAACAACAAAAAAAAAAAAACAGGTAATGACTTAGTGTCTGTGACAGGCATCCAGTGACAAGGATCTAGTTCTTGCAGAGCAAACCTAGTGACCCTTGTTTCATGACAGCACAGCTTTTGGGCCAAATTCTTGATTGAACTAAAGCAAATCACATGCCTAATAAGTTTATAACTCTAGGGAAGATGATGTAAAAAATTCAAAATGTTGATTGGTGATTGTTGGCTTCTTCCCACTTTCATCAATAATCTGTAAGAAATAGTTAAACTCAGGCCAGACCTACCCAATCTGTAAGCAAAGACAGAAGGAAATTCAGCTATGCTAAGGGAGGTGGGTACCCACTGCCTATTGCCTGAAATCCAGGTGTATTGAGAATCTGATGATTTACAGTACTGCTGGGTCAAAAAAGTTTACAACATCACTACCTTATTCTGAATGAGGTTGGGCGTGGGTGGTAACTATTAAAAACTCCAGCAGGAAATTATGTTTATGCCTACCATACAAAGACTGAAAATACTGGTAAAGACAGTATTAAGAGCATTTCCTTCACCCCAAATGTATTATGTCAGACAGTCACAAAATAGTTACCATTAACATGAGAGAGGGGAGTATGGGAAGATCAAAGAAACCAATAAATAAAATATTACAGTCATAAAAACTGTGTTTTTTCAATCTTAAAAACTATGGTTTTTTTCACAAATTTTGATTGCTGTTACTTATACATGGAATAGTGAAGTGAAAGCTCATTTTTGTTTTGTTTTTAGGAGAAATGTGTTGCCAAGACCATCCTCCCAAGCCTACAAAAGCCTTAGTGGTGTGAAAGTACAATAATAATCTATCATTATCATCATCATCCTCATTCTTATCCTCCTTCTCATCATCATCCTTCACAATTCTGGGAGGTGTATGCTCAGTTAAGCAGTTCACGCAGTGACTAGCATTGCAATCAGTGACTTAGTGTTAGAGTCATCTTAATAGTTCCCTCATTTTCATGTCTGGTGGTTGATGCTGGCTCAGCTAAGTCTGTGAACCAGAACACTATGAGTGACTTCTCCTTGTGGTGTGGACTTCCTCATAATACAGTTTCAAATGAACAAACACCCTAGAGAGTCAGGTAAAAGCTCTATCACCTTTTATGACCTAGCTTTGGAAGTAACATGGTGCTATTCTTCCATATCTATTGAGGCAGTTAAAAAGGTCCAAGTTCACATAGAGGGTACATAGACTCTACTTCTTAATGGGGATATAGCCAGGTCACATTGTAAGAACTGGTAAGATAGGAGATTTGTTATAGCTATCTTTGGAAAATACAAATCTGTAACTGTCTAGCCTTCAAAGTACAATTCCTGGGTCCCTCAAATCATCAGAAACATTAAGTGATTTGCAACAGTTCCAAAACTCTCAAGAAGGGTTTATTACCCATTGCCGTCAGAAGTATCCTTGGAAGATAATGGAAATGAAAAAATTTCCCAGATGCAAACCCAGAACCATAGAAGATAATGGATAAGCTAATTCCTCCCAAAGAACTAGGTGTCCAGATGGCTCATCAAATAACTTATCTCATACTGTTCCTGCCAGGCAACTTAGAATTTCCCTTCTAGTGAATTTAGAATTTCTAGGGTCCAGTGACTGATAGATGTTTCCCCTTCTCCTCATTTCTGAATCAGGGATTTTATTGAAAATAAACTGTTCCTTCTCTACTATTTTATGTTGGATATGTTTATGGCAGACAATTTGTCTTTTAATTTATTGATCACCAGAACATAAGGAGCCACATCTAGCCCTGATGGAGAGGTTTGCCTATCTCCCCAAGATCCTAGACTTTGAAATGGAATTAGTCATTTGATGGGACTCAGGACTTCCTCTCTAAGAAGGAAGAGTTTGACCAAAAAATCTGGGGTCCAGTTTCCTTTATGTGAGAGAAAAACAAACCTCTATTTGCTCAAGCTGTTATTTCAGACACTTCCATTCCTCATAGCAAATCAAATCCTAATTAATGTAGCATATAGTTGAATGGGGGATAATACTACTGTGTGAGGTAGATCAAAACAAACATTAATTATATAGCAACATCCTGTTCTCACAAGATGAAGTGACAAAAATGTCATTGAGAGAAGTCCTCTGCCTCCTCATAATGGCTAAAAATATACTTCAAACTGCAAATCTGATTTGGTAACTCTCCTGCTTAAAACTACCCTGTGGTTTTCCATTGAATAAACTTCTTAATCTGGTATGTAATTCCTGGTATGATCTGGTCCCTTGTACCTCTCCAAGCTCATTTACTGGCAAGGTTCCACCAGCTTTCTCAGGTCCAGCTACACTGATCTTTAGTTCTATTGCTCCTAACTTTAGTTGGAGGCAGTCAATTGTGTGGTTGTTCATTTCCCAAAATAGGCGCCTTCTCAACTATTTTCAATTAATATTTTAGCATACCAATTATTAAGGTTTTAATAAAAGAAAGCAAAATGAAAGCAACATGAGGATACGTGCAAAGCAGGTGGTCACAAAGTGGCTGTCACTTGTCACTTCCTGTCCTGGCTGACCCCTAGGTTCATTTACCTAACTGTAGAACCCAGCTCTGCCCTTGATTTTAGTCATCATATTCCCTCCCACACCATGCCCCTCCGTCATTTTTTCAACCAGATGACTTTTATTCATTCTTCAGTTATCAAATATCACATTCAAATTTCCCTGCTATAGTCACTTATTATGGCATGTAACTTTGTAGGATTTGATAATGTGTCAGTTTTCTCATGAAACCATGTGATTTTGTTTATGTTAAGTATGTAATAAATGTCCATTTTTCCCCACTAGACTGTATATTCCGTGAGTCAGAGAATTTATTTATTTATTTATTTATTTATTTATTTATTTTAATTTAAATTCTAGTTAGTTAACCTACAGTGCAGTCTTGGCTTCAAAAGTAGAATCCAGTGATTCATCTCTTACATATGACACCCAGTGCTAATCCCAAGAAGTGTCCTCCCTAATGCCCATCACCTATGTAACCCATCCCCTCACCCACTCCTCTCCTCCAGCAACTCTCAATTTATTTTCTGTATTTAAGAGCCTCTTACGGTTTTCCTCCCTCTCTCTTTTTATCTTATCTTTCCTCCCCTTCCCCTGTGGTCATCTGTGGGTTTCTCAAATTCCACATGAGTGAAATCATATGATATCTGCCGTTCTCTGAATGACTTATTTCGCTTAACATAGTTGCATCCATATTGTTGCAAATAGCAAGATTTCATTCTTTTTCATTGTCAAGTAGTATTCCATCTGATTTGTTTGTGTGTGTATGTGTGTGTGTGTGTGTGTGTGTATATATATATATATATATATATATACACCACATCTTTATGCATTCATCAGTCAATGGACATTTGTGCTCTTTCCATAGTTTGGTTGTTGTTGATAATGCTTCTACAAATATTGGGGTGCATGTGTCCCTTTGAATCAGCATTTTTGTATACTTTGGATAAATTTCTAGTAGTGCAACTGCTGGGTTGTAGGGTAGGTCTCTTTTTAATTTTTTGAGGAACCTCCATACTATGTTCCCCAGTGACTACACCAGTTTACATTCCTACCAACAATGAACAAGGGTTCCCTTTTCTCCACATCCTCACCAACATCTGTCCTTTCCTGACTTGTTGATTTTAGCCATTCTGACAAACATGTACATTAAAAGAATTATTCACCATGATCAAGTGGAATTTATACCTGGGCTCCAGGGCTAGTTCAATATTCACACATCAATCAACATGATACACCACATTAATGGAAGAATTGTTAAAAACCATATGATCCTGTCAATAGATACAGAAAAAGCATTTTACAAAATACAGCATCCTTTCTTGTTTTTTTAATTTTTTTTTTATTGTTTAAAATTCACATGCAAATTAGTTAGCATATAGTGCTACAATGATTTCAGGAGTAGCTACCTTAGTGCCCCTTACCCATTTAGCCCATTGCTCCTCCAACAACCCCTACAGTAACCCTCTGTTGTTCTCCATATTTAAGAGTCTCTTATGTTTTGTCACCCTCCCCGTTTTTGTATTATTTTTGTTTCCCTTCCCTTATGTTCATCTGTTTTGTCTCTTAAAGTCCTCATATGAGTGAGGTCATATGATTTTTGTCTTTTCTGACTAATTTCACTTAGCATAATACCCTCCAGTTCCATCCACGTAGTTGCAAATGGCAAGATTTCATTCTTTTTGATTGCCTAGTAATACTCCATTGTATATATATACCACATCTTATTTATCCATTCATCCATCGATGGACATTTGGGCTCTTTCCATACTTTGGCTATTGTTGATAGTGCTGCTATAAACATGGGGGTGCATGTGTCCCTTCAAAACAGCACACCTGTATCCTGTGGATAAATGCCTAGTAGTCCAATTGCTGGATCATAGGGTAGTTCTATTTTTAGTTTTTTGAGGAACCTCCATACTGTTTTCCAGAGTGGCTGCACCAGCTTGCATTCCCACAGCATTCTTTCTTGATAAAAACCCTCAAGAAAGTAGGGGTAGAAGGAACATAACATCATAAAAGCCATATATGAAAGGCCCACAGCTAATGATCCTCTTCAATGGGGAAAAACTTAGAGCTTTCCCCCTAAGATCAGGAATACCACACTCACCACTGTTGTTCAACCTAATACTTCAAGTACTAGCCTTAGCAATAAGACAAGAAAAAGAATTAAAAGGCATCCCAATTGGCAAGGAAGGAGTCAAACTTTCACTCTTCACAGATGACATGATATTCTACATAGAAAACCTCAAATACTTCACCAAAAAAATATTTCTAGAGCTGATATATGAATTCAGCAAAGTCGCAGGATATAAGATCAATGCAGAGAAATTGGTTGCATTGCTATACACTAATAATGAAACCACACAAAGAGTTATCAAGGAATTGATCCCATTTACAGTTGCACCAAAACCATAAGATACCTAGGAATAAACCTAACCAAAGAGGTAAAAAAATCTGTGTGCTGAAAACTATAGAAAGCTTGTGAAAGAAACTGATGAAGACACAAAGAAATGGAGGAACATTCCATGCGCATGGATTAGAAGAACAAATATAGTTAAAATGTTGATACTACCCAAAGCAATCTACACACACAGTGCAATACCTATCAAAGTAACACCAACATCTTCACAGAGCTAGAACCAACAATCCTAAAATTTGTATGGAACCACTTAAGACCTCAAATAGCCAAAGTAATGTTGAAAAAGGAAACCAAAGCTGGAAGCATTACAGTTCTGGACATTAAGCCATGTTACAAAGCTATAATCATCAAGAAAGCATGGAATTGACACACAAAACAACAGACACATAGATCAATCAAATAGAATAGAGAACCCAGAAATGTACCCACAAATATATGGCCAACTAATCTTCAACAAAGCAGGAAAGAATATCCAATGGGAAAAAGGACAGTCTCTTCTGCAAATGGTGTTAGGAAAACTGGACAGCGACATGCTAAATAATGAAACTGGACTACTCTCTTACACCATACACAAAAATAAATTATAAGTATATGAAATACCTAAATTTCAGACAGGAAACCATCAAAATCCTACAGAAGAAAATAGGTAGCAACCTCTTTGACCTCAGCTGCAGCAACTTCTTACCTGACATGTCTCTGGAGGCAAGGGAAATAAAAACAAATGAACTATTGGGACCTCATCAAGATAAAAATCTTCTGCAGAGTGGAGGAAACAATCAACAAAACTAAAAGGCAACTGATAGAATGGTAGAAGATATTTCCAAGTGACATATCAGATAAAAGGTTAGTATCCAAAATCTGTAAAGAACTTCCCAAACTCAACACCCAAAAAACAAATATTCCAGTGAAGAAATGGGCAAAAGACATCAATAGGCACTTTTCCAAAGCAGAAATCCAGATGGCTAAGAGACACATGAAAAGATGCCCAACATTACTCATCATTGAGTCTTCATGGATATATTGATTTTAGCTCATCGGTGTATCCTCAGAGCACATCACTGTGCCTAGCATATTGTAGGCTCTCAATGAGTATCTGTTGAATGAGTAATTGAGATGCTCAGAGCTGAGCAAAAAAGAATTTAAAAAATAGGTTCAGAATGAAATGAACAGCTGAGGGAAAAGTATATAGTCACAGCATCATGGATGACAAATTTAGGGAAAGGAAAGGAAGGAAATCAATGTGATACAAAGCACTGTTCTAAATGATGAGAGAAACATGTAGTATAAAGCAGGGTTACTGCCATTGAGAAAAATATAATCAAGGGCTTAAAAAAAATTATGCAGAGGAAAACCTAGCTAACCATTAAAGACAGGAAAAAAAAAGTGCTAAGTGGGACCAGCAAACAACATGCTATAGTAGAGTATGGTAATGTCAAGAAATATTAACACACATTAGGAAAAGTCAGGTCAATAGCTTTTTGTGTCCCTTGTTACATAACTAGAGACTTATTAAGCATTTGACACACATTATCTTAAGTAAGCCTCACAATAAACATGAGCAAGATATGAGTATCTTTATTTTAAAGATGAGACCCAAAGAGTTTAAACATGTATAAGTAACAAAGCTTATATGTAGAATGTCATAATTTGAACCTTAGTCTTTCTGAATCCAAAACCAATATACTAATATCTTATATTAGTTATATATAAGTTATATGTGTATATATATATGTGTGTATACATATATGTGTGTGTGTATATACATATATATATGGTTATAGTTATAAAGATAACCGTTCAGCTGGGCTCTGAGGAACAGGTAGAAATTACAAAGCAGAGGGAAAGTATGGAAAAAAATCAGGCAAGGAATAAAATATAAACAAAACAGAGGGAAAAAACAAGGTAGGATGAATCAAGAGCTTAGTCTAGCCATAGCTAGAGAGTCCTTATAGTAGTAGAATCCAAGATGAAGTTGGGGATAGAGTTTGGGTCAGACTGGGGAGACTCTTTAATACCAGACCAAGGTCTTTTTTCTCTTTTATCTTGAAAGCAACTGGAAGTTACTATAAAACCCTGAGTTGGCAAATGGCAAAATGAAAATGGTACTCTGGTTTGATTGGAGTGGAAAAAGAAAGGAAACAGACTCACATAGAAAAACTTAGCATACTTGAGATGTGTGTGTGTGTGTGTGTGTATACACACACACACACACACACACATAGACACACACACACATACATATATAGTAATATAGTTATATATATATATATAGTTATATAAAATTTGTATGGAACCACTAAAGTGTGTGTTAAGTGTATACACACACACACACACACACACACACACATATATACTAAAAGAGAATTGCAAGGATCACTTAGTACTCAGACCTCATTTTATGTATGAGGAAACTGTATCCCAGACCATTTAAATGACTTCCAAAGATTGGTAGAATTGCTAGGACTGTAATTTGGCTTTCTATTATTTCCATTATGACACAAGTACAGAAACAGATGAAAAATGGAGGACAGAGAGAGAAACCAGAATCAAAATTAAATCTCAGCTTTCAGGCCAGAACAACTTTGAAAATGATGGTATCACTCTCAGATAAAAGATATTCAAGAAATGATCCTTATGGCAGATCTTTATAGCCTCTAGTGATCTTTACCTCCTGGCATTCATGCCTTTATGTAATCTCCTTCCCTTGAGTGTGGGCTGACCTGACAAGTGACTTTGAATCAATATAGCAAAGATGATGGAGTAGCACTTCCAAGATTAGATTACAAGAGATTCTATTACAAGAAATTGTAAATTCTAATTTGCTAGCCAAAGCTCTCCCTTGCTGCTCTGATGAAGTAAGCTGCCATGCTGCATACTGCCCTGTGGGGAAGTCCACATGGTAAGGAATTCAAAGTAACCTTTGGTCAATAGCCAGGCAAAGGACTAAGGTCCTTAGCCCAATAGCCTCAAGAAGCTGAATCCTGCCAACAACTATATAATCTCAAATCCTTCGTACATTGAACCTTTAAATGAGAGCCTAACTCTGACCAATTATGTCATTGCAGCCTGTGAGAGACCCTGAAACAAGTAACCCAGCTAAGCAGTGCCCAAATTCCTGGCCCATAGTAATGGTGAGATAATAAATGTGTATTGTCTTAGGCCACTAAGTTTTTGATAACTTGCTATGCAGTGATAGGTAACTAATACAACACTACTAAGAGAAAGACTAAGTTTGATTTGAGGCAATGGGGGATACAACTGTCATTTCTGTAGAACTCCAGGGAATTAATCCCTGTTTTTGAGGACTATAAATTAGTAAACAGTGAAAAACTGATAGATTGGGTATAAAAATTCAACTAAGACATTTGGCAGTGAAAAAAGAAAAAAGATATTACACATATTGGAAATGGAGAGAAAAAGCTTTAAAAGAAGTTCAGAGATATAAAAATAGGATACTGTTTGGAAATAGTTTCTCTAGAGAAACAAAAATTTGTACAAACACAAAGTAGACATTGGCAATAAGGTGGAAAGAAAAAAGAATGAGTGATTAAAACCATCGCACTATGCACCAGCTTGGAAACCTCAGGGAAAATTTAGCAACTCTTGGATTTTCGTTCTCAGTGCCTTTTACTTCCAGCACTAGCTCATCAATTAACAGTATAACTCCAATGGTCAGAGTATCCCTGGAGAATAATAAACCATGAGAGTATTATTGTTTTTAAATACTTACATCACCAATTGGGAAAATATAACTAGAACCTAACAGAACCCTTTTGAAGGCACCCCTCAATTTTATCTTCAATTTATATAATTTTATTTTTTAAAAAGGTTAATTTTAATTCAATTATTCCTTTTGTAAGAGCAAATTTTAATATTCTAGTGGTTGCATATGGAATTTTATTTTCCCTTATAAGATAGAATTCCAATGAACTACTCTGTTCTTCCTCTGCCTGATAATTTGGATTTCAGCACAGAGGAAAATGCCAAAATATAATTGACAACTTAGGACATACCATTTTAAAAAGCCATCCTCCTTTTAATACAAGGTTTATAATGTTTCTAAAGAGTCTCTTTTTAAAAAGAAGAGACGAATTCTACACAGGCCGGCATGAAATATTTAAACTATAAGCTACCACCTATTCCAAAACAACAAAAGGAATTTTGTTAATGTCCCACAGAAAACATCTTAGGAGGGGAGGACTATGTCTGTCCCCGTCCCAACCTCCTTACAAAGAAGAGGCACAATGTATAGAGAGACCCCGTCTCAAGTGATTTGCAGGCATTTATAAGTCAACATGTTAAAGAATGCCAACATGACTTCCATTCCAGCAGGCCCTTTATTTATGCAGGAATTGTCAATGTGACAAGGACCACATCTATCTTGTTCATCCACTGTCTCAAACAGTCCCCAAAATAAGCATTCAGGAACTATTTCTGAGTAAATCAATGCCAAGCTGGGACAGCAACAGAGAAAGACAAAGAATACAGCGTATGTAGATTCCAATTTAAAAAAAATACAGATACATTGAGAATTATCTACATTTAGATTAAAAACCTTAATGAATAAGGAAGCAACATTGCCAATGCAGACAATGAATGCTGTGAAAGGTCAAGAAAATCAAGGACCATTTCCTTCATATACAGAACCAGAACAATAAAAGTGATGGTCTAGGTAAGACCTGGTTCTTTGCATTACCTTGCTGGAAGATAGACATTAGAACCACAAAATATCTTTTTTGTAAATTATCTATGTAATATTTATTTTATATATGAATAATATGTATGTATTTTATGTTTATTTCACATGTAATTCTCTTCCAGACTATGGGTTGTCATTCTCAGCCTAACTTTTTGCTGTCATTATAAAGCCCTAAATTAAAGAACCTCTTAAATATCAAAATATAGTTCCGTTTTACTGGAGAGAAGACAGTTGAGCCAAGTAGATAGCACTGATAAAGGCCTTCAAGATTCTGGTGCTACATATGGAAGCATGCTCAAATAATTTTGTTCCTGTCTGTCTCTCAACACACCATATACTGTCCTAGAGTGGATTTGAGAGTCAGAGAAGCTGTTGCACTATTTCAGCACTACCATAATTTTAGAATTATCTCTAAACTTCCAAGCTGAGTATCTTCAAATGTAGTCTAAAGCAACTCTACTGGTCAGGATTCTCCAGAGAAGCACAACCAATAGGACACATCTGGCAACTCTAAAATCTGTAGGGCAGGTTGGCAAGCTAGAAACACAAGGAGGATCTCTATGTTACAGTCTTGAGGCAGAATTCCTTCTCCTCTTGGAAACCTGTTTTTGCTCTTAAGGTTTGCAACTGATTACCTTTCATAATTTGGGTGAGTCTTATCTAATCTCTTTACTTAAATGAACTGTAATAGATGCTAATCACATCCACAAAATACTTTGACAACATCAAGACCAATGGCATACCATACAACTGGTCACCATAGACTAGTCAATTTGGTACATAAAATTTAACTATTACAATAATTAAAGTAACCTCCTTGATGGTGGGGCTTCCAATATGACACCTACCCATGAAATCCTTACATTTCTAACAATTCATTGTACTAATGCAGTATCAACTCTATCAACAGAATCCATTTTTCTATGAATATGGAGTACATGTAAATGATGTTTTACAAAAACGTATCATTATACATACATTGGTATTCCAAAATACCATCTTCAGATTGACCAAGACTATAAAGAGTAAAATTATAATAGGTCAACAGATTAATGTGAATCTCTGAAATAATCTCCTTTGCAGTTTACTTAAAATTTTTGTTGTTACTTAGGATACAGAATGAAACCACATGCTAAACTGGGTAACATGTCTATGACCCTGTAAAAAAACTTTCCTATGTTCTTTACTGAGTTAAGTCAAACAATGGTAGCATTTCAGCCTACTGAAGCTACTATGAAATCTATCTATTTCCTTGTACCTGTAGGTCTTAATGTCACATACTGTGCAAATGTGTCAGTTCAGATAATTTGCATGGTAACAATATTATTTCCTATTTATAGTCTCCTCTCTTGATGGGATATCTCTGTGTACTAACTAATTTCTTCTTTTAAAAGGAGGTGTATGTTAGCCTGATAATTTCAAGAGTTTTTATATACTGATCCAATTCCTGATTAGTACATGATACATGATGATTTGAATTGCTATCCACTTGTTCATTGACCCTAGATTTGCTGTTTTGTATTTATCTACACCGGGTTATAATTTTCAAAAATTATCTGAAAATGATGAGAAGAGTATGTAGTCACATCATCATTTTGCCTGTTCTTCCATATTTAGTCTGTAGCGTCTTTTCTTGCTTTGGAACTACTTAGGAACTTACCCTTCTAGTTATCCATTCAAAAAGAGTGAGCAGTAATAAACTTTAGTTTGCTGCTCATCTATTGATAGCATCTTGTCAATGGAGGAGATTGTCCTCTTATCACTTCACTCGGATATACATCTATAGTAGGTTGAATTATGTCTTCTGAAGATATGTTTAAGTCCTAACTGCAGTGAATGTAACATTATTTGGAAAGCGGGTCTTTGCAGGTGTAATCAAGTTAAGATGAAGTCTTATTGGATTTCAGTGGAGCCTACATCTAATAACTGATGTCCTTATAGAGAGATATTTGCAACCACACAGACACACAGGGAAGGAAGCAATGTGACAACAGAGACAGAGACTGGAACTGTAAGTTAAAGAATGGCAACGATTGCCTGGAGCCACCAAATTCTAGGAAGAAGCAAGGGAAGATTCTTTCTAGAGCTTTCAGGGGAAGCATGCCCCTGTCAAGACCTTGATTTCAGACAATGGGCCTCCAGAACCATGCAAGAGTAAAGTTCCATTACTCTGAGCCACCAATTTGCAGTAACTTGTAACAGCAACCCTAGGAAACTAACATATTATCCAATATTATTTCACATTCCTATGTATAGTCAACTGTTCAAGTGCTCAGCTTGCTCCAGTTTTGTTCAACCTATAACTTGTTTGATGCTCAAATTATTTTGTTTAGGTAAATAGCAACATGTTACCACTTACAAAGCTCTTTTCTCTTGCAAAATCTTTTATCTTTAGCAAAATACCATGTAGTAGTGCTTTTATTTCCTTGTACCATTGTTGTAGTTGTTATTATTACTATTTTTGTTGTTATTTCCATTTTGTAGGTTGGGACAAATACAACTGGTAAGGCAAAGAGGCAAGGTAACATGTACCAAGTCAAGAGAAAAATAAACAAGATGGAATTCTGGGCCTCAAGACTGAGATTAAGTTGTAAGCAAAGCTGGTGGATTATGTGTAGAATGTACTCACAAAGTATGTTTGAATCAGTTAACCCTAGCACCTTCTGACCTCAGATTCTAAATACAGGCTTACAGTGCTGAGTAAGTTAGTGATCATGAAGAGACATCAGAGGGCTTATAAGCTTATGTTATTTATGGCATTTTTTAGAAACTGACTTTATATCACTTGTGCTCAAATTCAGTCCTGTGTCTATTTTTATTGCTTAATAACTTTATATTTGAAATAAAGTGATTTTATTTGGAGTGTCTACACTTTAATTTGGGGGGATATAAAAGAATGAAATATAACTTATTTATAAAACACATAAGCAAATATGGTGTCCTGTAAAAAGCTTTTCTCCACTAGTTTTGCACATTCAAAGCATCAGCATTTTGACCTTAACAATTAAGCAGTGCCTACCCAGCTGTGATATCTATATCCAAAGGTTTCATGAAGGGAATAAAATTGCAAATTCCCTCTCATTGTAAATGACTAATGAACCACCATGGGGGTAAAAAACAGTGAATTTGGACAATAGAGGAATATATATTGTCCTCGACACTGTTTTGTGTCAAAGATTTTTGCAACATGCTCTAAATCAAGTATTTTACTATAGGTTTATATATGAACCATTTAATGTAAACTCTTAGTCCTGAAACTAATCTCCAATTCCTTCTCCAATTCCTTAACATGTGACTAAAATCTGGCCAATATAGCCAAAAAAAATAACCTCAAGTCTTTTTGGGTATGATCTGGACTTCTCTTATATTTATCCCATGCTGCTCAAATTCTCTGCTATCTAAAATTTTGTTCCCTTTCTGCTTACATTCTTGAATTTCTGAGTACTCAATCCCTGCTTAAACATGGCTTAGTATATTTACAAGCCAAATTTTTGGACTTCTAGGGAAGATGGCAGAGTAGGAGGACCCTGGACTAACCTTATCCCACAGATATAGCCAGATAGCACCCACATCAGTATAAATATCCCAGAAAACAACCCCAAGACTTGCAGAACAGGCTTTCCCACAGCTAACTGTAAAGAAGAATCCACATTGAAGAGGGTAGGAAGGGCAGAGACACTGTCAAGAGCCTAACAACCAGTGGGACTATCAGCAGGAGGGAAAGATGCTAAGATCACAAAGAGGGGAGAGGAGCAGTACCCCAGACCAGGCACATTAGGGATCAGAGACTGACAGTGGGAAGATGATTACCCTAACATTTGGCTTTCAAAACCAGAGGAGACTGGCTTCAAGAGTTCTTAAAATCAGTGGAGCTTAGCACCTACAGCTTTAAAAATCAGCAGGTCCTCTCCAGGAGAGCCAGAGGGAAATAGGAAACAGAGTTTCCACCATTAAAGGATAGGACAACAAATAGAACCTCTGAGATACAGCACAGAAGCAGCAATTTGAAAACACCTGAGGTACACAGGAAGTGTATTTACTAATCTCAGAGCATGTGCTGCAAGGAAGAGATCTTTGGGAGACTTAAAGAAAAAGAAAGAGCTGGTGGAAGCCTTTTCCCTCCATAGAACCCCAACCTAGATGACAGGGACATTTGCAGGAACCAGTGCTGTGCTAACACCCTCCACCTAGCTTGCTAATAATGGTGCCCCACCCCCTTGCACTTGCACAGGTATGCCTTCTCCAACCCAGCTGGCCTCCACGGGAGTTTTCCTAGGTGGGTACAGTTCCCCTCCCACAGTGAAACAGCACAGACCTTGCTGGTAACACATGCTTTGCCCCAGCATTCTCCTGCAGACCCACCCCCTCCAACATGCCCTTGGTAGGAGTCCATCCAAAATGGTGCCACAGCCTGGCACTATGTAAGCAGCACTGACAGGGGGCAGCACCACTCCAAAGTTACTCTTGCTCCAGGGAGAGCAAAAGATAACCAAATGCACGGGTCTAACTTGAGCCACAGGAGTGGTCTGGGGGCAGACATCTGGTATAAGGGCAGTCCCCACCCACCAATACAAGCTTCTCAGGGGAAGATATCTACTCAAGGGGAAATGCTACCACAGCTCTGGCAAACACCTGGTCTGACTCAACTCAAGCCTAGGTCAGCCCCAGACTGGCCCACTAACAATACAGATACCAAACTCTGCCCACAACAGGTAAAAAGAGCCAATGAAGACGACTGGACTGAAGGAAAATGTGGCTCAACCACAACAGTAGGGTACACACAACACACATGAGACACCCCTGAAGCACCAGGTTCTGATAAACAAGAGACATTGCACTGAAGGGCACTGCAGGACCTCTTCTTCATAAGGACACTACTTGCAAGAGCAGAAGGTATAGATGATTTTCTTAATACATAGCAACAGACACAGAGAGAATAAATGAGGAGACAGAGGAATATATTCCAAGTGAAATAGGACAAAATGGCAGCCAGAGAGCTAAAGGAAATGGAGATAAGTAATATGGCTGACAGACCATTTGAATTAATGGTAATAAAGATACTCACTGAGCTTAAGAATGGAGGACCACAATGAGACCCTCAACAGACAGAAAGAAAACATAGAAAAGAAATAGAGATGAAGAACTCAATAACTGAAATTAAAAATACACTAGCTTGAATAAATAGTAGACCAGAGGAAGCAAAAGAACAGATCAGCGACCTGGAGGACAGAATAATGGAAAGCAATTACTCTGAACAGGAAAGAAAAAAATTATTAAAAAATGAAAACAGACTAAGGGAAATCAGCAATATGATCAATTATAATAACATTCATATTATAAAGATCCCAGAAGGAGAAAACAAAGAGATGGGGGCAGAAATTTTACTTGAAGAAATAACAGCTGAAAAATTCCTAGGGATTTGGGAATCTGGGGAAGGAAACAGACATCCAGATCCAGGTGGCACAGAAAGCTCCCAACAAAATCAACCCAAGGAGATTCACACCAAAACACATAGTAATTAAAATACCAAAAAATAATGATGACAAGACAATTTAGCAGTAAGAAAAAGAAAATAGCTACATACAAGGGAAACCCCATAAGGCTAACAGCTGATTTTTCATCAGCAGAAACTTTGCAGCCCAGAAGGGAGTGGCAGGATATATTGAAAGGGCTTAAAGAAAAAAATCTGCAAACAAGAATACTCTATCCAGCAAGGCTGTCACTCAGAATAGGTGGAGAGGTTAACAGTTTCCCAAAGAGAAGCTAAAGAATTCATCACCAATAAACTAGCCCTAAAACAAGAAGGGGAATTTGAGTGTAAAGAACATAATCAGGAGTAAGAATAGTAGGGAACACAAAAGCAGTAAAATTAAATCTATCTATAAGGATTGCCAAGGGATTCACAAAATAAAAGGATGAAAAGAACGACATCATGTACTTAAAACATAGGGTGCACAGGAGTAAAATTCAGTGTTTTAGAATGGGTTCAAACTTAAGTGACCATCAACTTTATATAGACTGCTACCCGCAACAGGTGTTATGTAAAAACCTAATGGTGTCTACCAATCAAAAATTGGTAATAGATATACAAAAAATAAAGAGAAAGGAATCCAAATATATGACTAAAGAAAACCATCAAACTATAAGAAAAGAGAGCAAGAGAAGAAAGGAACAGAAGAGAACTACAAAAACAACCATAAAACAAGTAACAAAATGGCACTTAGTACAAACCTGTCAATAATCACTTTGAATGTCAATGAACTAAATGCTCCAATAAAAACAGAGTGATGGAATGGATAAAAAAGCAAAACCCATCTACTTGCTTCTTCCAAGAGACTCATTTCAGACCCAAAGACACATACAGATTGAAAGTACAGGAATGGAAATGCAGTTATAATGCAAATGTAAGTGAAAAGAAAGCCAGAATAGCAATACTTCTATCAGACAAAATAGATTTTAAAATAAAGACTATAACAACAAAGAAACAAGGTCACTATATAACCATTAAGTGAATAGTCCAACAACAAGACATAACAATGGTAAATATTTATGTATCCCATATGGAGGCACCCAAATACCCAAATAAAGCAGATAACAATAAACATATAAGAATTAATCAATAGTAATTCGGTAATATCAGGAGACTTTAACATCCCCATTTACCTCAATGGATAGACCATCCAAACAAAATCAACAAAGAAACAGTGGCTTTGAATGTCCTGATGGACCAGATGGATCTAATAGATACATTCAGAACATTCCATCCTAAAACACAAGAATGCACATCCTTTTCAAGTGCACATGGAACATTCTCCAGAGTAGATCACATGCTAGTCCACAAAATAAGTACCTAAGACTTAAAAAAGTCTGAAGTTATACCATCCATCTTTTCTGACACTATGAAATTAGAAATCAACCACAAGAAAAACTTTGGAAAGAATACAAATACATGAAGGTTAAATAACATGCTACCAAACAATGAATAGTTCAACCAGTCAATGTTTCAGTCAAGGAGGAAATCAAATAATACATGGAGACAAAGGAAAATCAAAATGCAATGGTCCACAATCTTTGGGATGCAGCAAATGCTCTTCAAACAAGAAGCCTGTAGCAATACACACCTACCTCAGGAAGCAAGAAAAATCTCAAATAAAAAACCTAAGCAGACATCTCTAGGAGCTAGAAAAAGTAGTACAAACAACCCAAAACCAGCAGAATGAAGGAAATAATAAATATTAGAGCAGAAATAAATGATAAAGAAACTAAAAAAAAACACAATAAAAACAAATCAATGGAACTGGTTCTTTGAAAATCTTAATAAAACTGATAAACCTCTAACAAGACCCATTAAAAAAAATAGACACGGAGAGAGGACCCAAATAAACAAAATCACTAATGAAACAGCAGAAATGACAACCAACACCACAGATATACAAACACTTTTAACAGAATATTAAGAAAACCTATATGTCAACAAATTAGACAACTTAGAAGAAGTGGATAAACTATAACCATATAACCTACCAAAACTAAAGCAGCAAGAAACAAGAACATTTGGACAAACATATTACCAGCAATGAAATTGAATCAGTAATCAAAAAACTCCCAAATAAGAGAAGTCTGGGGTCAGATGGCTTCACAGGTGAATTCTACAAAGCGTTCAAAGTTAATACCTACTCTTCTCACACTATTCCAAAAAACACAAGAGGAAGGAAAACTTCCAAATTTTTTCTATGAGGCCAGTATCACCCTGATACGAAACCACATAAAGATACCATTAAAAAAAATAAAAAGAACCATAGGCCAGTATATCTCATGAATATGATGGAAAAATCTTAAATGAAATATTAACAAACCAGGGGCTCCTGGGTGGTTCGGTCAGTTGAGCATTCGACTTCGGCTCAGGTCATGATCTCACGGTTGGTGAGTCCCACAGCAGGCTCTGTGCTGACAGCTCAGAGCCTGGAGCTTGCTTCCGAGTCTGCATCTCCCTCTCTCTGTCCCTCTCCCGCTCATGCTTGCAACGCTCGCTCACTCTCTCTCTCTTAAAAGTTAATAAACATTTTAAAAAATTAAAAAATATATTAAACCAAATCCAACAAGATTAAAAAAATCATGCATCACCATCAAGGAGGATTTATTCCCAGGTTACAAGGGTGATCTAATATCCACAAAGCAATCCACATGATACATACATCACATCAATAAGAGAAAGGATAAAAAACATATGATCATTTCAATAGATGCAGAAAAAGCGTTTTACACAGGACAACACCCATATTCATGATAAAAATTCTCAACAAAGTAGGTTTTAGAGAGAACATATCTCAACATACTAAGGGTCTTATATGAAAGACTCACAGCCAAGATCATACTGAATGGGAAAAAACTCAGAGCTTTTCCCCTAAGGACAGGAATAAGACAGGTATGTGTACTCTCAACACTTATATTTAACATAGTGCTGGAAGTCCTAGCCACAGCAATTAGACAACATAAAGAAATAAAATGCATCCAAATTGGTAAGTAAGAAATAAAACTCACTATTTGCAGATGACATGATATTATATATAGAAAACTATCAAGACTCCACCAAAACACTACTGGAACTGATAAATGAATTCAATAAAGTCACAGGATACAAAAATCAATGTACAGAAATCTGTTGCATTCCCATACACCAATAGTGAAGCAGCAAAAAGTGAAATTAAGAAAACAATCTAATGTTCAAATGCACTAAAAACAATTAAATATCTAGGAATAAACTTAACCAAAGAGGTGAAAGACCTGTACTCTGTAAAATGATAAAACAATGATGAAGGAAATTCAAGACAATGAAAAGAAATGGAAAGACATTCCATGCTCATGGATTTTAACAATATTGTTAACATGTCTATACTACTCAAAGAAATCTACACATTTAATACAATCTCTATCAGAATACCAACAGCATTTTTCACAGAGCTAAAACAAACCTAAAATTTGTATGGAACCATCAAAGACCTCTCACACCCAAAACAATCTTGAAAAAAAACCCAAAAGTTGAGGTATCACAATTCCAGATTTCAAGTTCTATTACAAGGCAGTAATAATTAAAACAGTATGGTATTGGCATAAAAATCGACACACAAATCAGCAGGATAAAACAGAAAACTCAAAAAACAAACCCACAATTATGTGGTCATTAATCTCAATAAAAGAGCCAAGAATACACAATGGGGAACAGTATCTTCAACACATGGTGTTGAGAAAAATGTGCAGCTACATGTAAAAGAAACTGGACCACTTGTTCACACAAAATACAAAAATAAACTCAAAATGGATTAGAGATCTAAATGTGATACCCGAGATCATAAAAGCACAGAAGGCGGCACAGGCCATAATTTCCCTGACATTGAATGTACCACCATTTTTTTCAAGATATGTCTCCTGAGGCAAGGTAAACAAAAGCAAAAATAAACTCTTGGGACTCTATGTCAAATTTTCAAGTGATTGATTCCTGCATAAAGCTTTCTTCTTTCCCTCAACACAGCGAATGCTGCCTATGTAGTACCATAGCTTTCTAATCCCTTTCTACCTGCCAACTTCAACAGCCTGTGCTCTACAGCAACCCAAATGTAGCTGCAGTGAACACAACAGGGAGTATTTAAACGCTGTGAAAGACAATATTTGCTTACAGTTTGTCTTTGGCTCTCCTTTTTTGCCATTGTTTCCCTGACACTGAGCTTGATCCAGTTTGGCCACTGGAGCATGGGCAGAAGGGACATGTGCCAGTTCTAACCTGTGGGTTTAAGAGTCCTGACAAGTTTCACCAGTCCCCGCATTCCTATATCCACCTAAGAGTATACCTTGGGTAGTCACTGGTTCTAGAATAAGGACACATTTAGACCAGTCTAAATCCAACCTGAAGCCTGGATCCAAGATCATCTGAACCCACCTAAGCCAACCAAACACAGCAAAGCCCTTCAGAGCCACTGGATCTTCATTCCAATGAGTGAGAAATAAATAAGATTTCAAGCTACTGAGATTTGGGGCATTATATGTTACACAACATTGTTACAACAAAATCTGACAATGACAAACCCTTTCTTGTAGAAATTCCTTTCCTGAATATGGATTAAGCTGAAAACAGATCTCTCACTGGAAAGTACCATGATGAAAATATTCCAGTAAAGCTACAATATTACAGCTTGTACAAATGGTAGCTCTAGACCACTGTCTAATATCTTCCTGCCTAAACTATTTTATTCTAAATCCTGTTTTCATTCACCTATAGGATACAGACTCACAGACAAGACCTTTACAAAGCCCTAATTTCATCATAAGACACATAAAAAAAAAGTCAACTACTTCTCTACCAGAATTCTGATAAACTTTGAGTGAAAGTATCAAGGAGTTAGAGGTGCCCAAGATAAAATGTCAGTCACAAAAATTCAACTGCTATGGCTGCATACAGGAACATAACAGTTTGCTACACTTTTAATCCACAAGGGTTTTTGATATTGATTGCTTTTTTATTGCTTATGATCTATTTCACTTATTATGGTTTCTTTTGGGTCAATCACTGGATCTGAGGTTCTATCTTCCCTTAACCAAGCCAGACAAACCAGACATCCTTTTCCTAGAAAATGAATCCTAAGCCATGTAATACAAACACTGAAAATGGCTAGAGAAATTAATTTGAGAGCTCAGTCTCAATCAGACTGTACTGATATTTCTGCCAACAAGGCTACCTGGACTGCGTGGTCCTTGTCTACTCTAAGCCTGTTGATTCTATCTTCCCTCCAATCCTATATACTCACTCTTGCCTTTGTAGAAATTCCTTTTTATTATAAATTGGCTAGAATTACTATCTGTTGCTTGCAACCGAAGAGTCCTCAAAGGCACCAGAATTAAACATGAAAAGAGCTTTCAGGCATTTAGACAAGAAAAGGAGGAGAGAGGGATGAAAGACCACTTCTACTTAATGAAGGACACACCCTGGCAGCTTTCTGGCCAGATCTGGATCTACTGACTGGAATCAGAAATGAAAGCATCACTGAAAATGATCAGCCCATGGAGAGACAAGATACTCATCACTTCTCTTGAGAAACTACAATTATTCCACCTCTCTTTCCAGAGAAAGAAGTCAATGGGAACAATAAGTAGTCATTAGTGTTTTTGAAAATAAGCTTTTAAATACAGACTATGTTGGTCAGTTTATTATGTGAATAGAATAAATCAAGCATTTGTCTCTTGGACTTCACACCACATAATAGGCCTTTTCCTAAGACCACGAAATGATCACTTCAAATAGGGTCCTGTCAACCCAGGTGCCTTCCCAAAATGCTAAGTTGCACTTCTAGGAGCTCATGAGCCAACTGGCTGTTTTGAGGATCCAAAAGGAGAACTTGTAAGGTCTTCCCACAATTTGTATCCTTTAAAATTCTACAATGAAAAACGTTAAGTTCAACTGATTTTTCCCTATATTTTTCCATATATTATTAATTATTATTAATTATTAATTCCATATATTATTAATGTATCCTTAAATCATTTTTTATTTTAGTTATAGCATTCGGGAAATCATATTTTTCTCAAAAACTACACAATAGAGTATACAAAATATTCACTCTCTTCATTTTATCAACTCAGTGCAGTTCTCTGTTCTAGTCCTCAATTTCCCTGAGTTATAAAGACCTTTCAACAAAGCACTTGAAGAAACCAAACCTCACCTAGCACTTAAGAACTACCTTAGTATACCAAAGAGATCATTATGCCCAACTAAACCAAGTCACAACCTGCCTGTTTCTCAGACACATTGACGTCCCTCCAAACCAGTTCTCATGTCATCAATCTCCACTTGCACAAACAGTGAGCACACCCTTAATTTCTCAGCTAACTTATCAGCAGCCCCATTAATATTGTAAATTATCCTCTCTGGAAGACAAATTGCTTTACTATTTGTCTCCTTTAAACATTGTCTAGTCACAAAATGTGGTCTCACATTACCTGCTATCAAGTTATAGTGTTGTCTTCTTACTCTCCCATCAAAACTGGGTCGTCCCACATTTTCAAGGCTAAGTTCTGTGCCTTTATTTAGGTCTCTATGAGTCTGTTTATTCTTTCTTTTTAAAAAAAAATATTTTTTTAACGTTTATTTATTTTTGAGACAGAGAGAGGCAGAGCATGAACAGGGGAGGGTCAGAGAGGGAGGGAGACACAGAATCGGAAGCAGGCTCCAGGCTCTGGGCCATCATCAGCCCAGAGCCCGACGCGGGGCTCGAACTCACAGACCGTGAGATCGTGACCTGAGCTGAAGTCGGATGCTTAACTGACTGAGCCACCCAGGCGCCCCCTGTTTATTCTTTCAACAAGTATTTTTGGAGCCCCTACTATGTGCCAGGCAATCTCAGTGATTCCAGAGAAACAAAGGAAAAATTCCTGTCCTTATGGAGCTTGCAATTCTAGGAAACGAAGATTAACTTTAAATAAATAATGATTTGTTTCATACATAACAATTAAACATATTACAACTAATTAAATATATAATCATTCGTTAGACATATTATGTCAGATGATGTTACAAGCTTTATTAAAAAATAATATGGTGCAGGGTGATGGGGAACGGGGAGCATAGGAGAGAAGGCAGTTTATTTTTTTTTAATATAATTTATTGTCAAATTGGTTTCCACACACCTAGCGCTGCTCATCCCAACAAGTGCCCTCCTCCCTGCCCATCACCCACTTTCCCCTCTCCCCGACCCCCATCTACTCTTAGTTTGTTCTCAGTCCTTAGGAATCTCTTATGGTTTGCCTCCCTCCAACTTTTTTTTCCCTTTTCCCCTCCCCCATTGTCTTTCATTATGTTTCTCAAGATCCACATGTGAGTGAAAACATATGGTATCTGTCCTTCTCTGCCTGGCTTATTTCACTTAGCATACCATCCAGTTCCATCCACGTTGCTGCAAATGGCAGCTTTAAAAGGGGCAGTCACTGAAGATTCACTGAGGGACATTCCAGCAGTTTTGAAAGGATGAGGCAATGACCCACCAAGTTATAAAGAAAAAGAATTTTGTGGATAAAGAGTACAAAATGTGCTAAAACCCTGAGGTAAGAATTTATGGTCATGTTCACCAGGTGATATTGTACCTTGATTTATTTGCTAACACCATTTTCTCCTCTTAATTCTATACCTCCCTCTGTTCAAAACCAGCTCTGATAAGAGAATATCACTACACATCCTATTCTAATGCCCATCTCACCCCATGGGTGACCCCCTCCTCTCAAAGCTAATGAATCCCAATTCTTCATACCAAGTACTAATACCTCTTTTGAGGTATATTACTTCCAAGAGCCTGTTTTCCTCATTAGCTGGATATCTCATAGCCACCTCACAAACCCAGTGTGTCCAAATCCAAACTCATCCTCTTCCTTGCCAAGCCTGCTTCTTTTCCCGTCCCTACCAATTCAGTAACCCAATTTGGGAACTTTTGATACATTCAAGGTTCCTTCCACTTTCTTCTATTCCACATGTAGTCTGTTACCCAGCATCAAGACATTCTCCCATTTTATATATGTGGTAATTATGGATCCTGAATACAAAGTTTAATCTAACTCACAGTATGTTAGGAAATGTTCACCTCATTGTACCTGTCAGCTGCCATGGAGCATGTAAGACCTTGCCTGTAATCTAACTAATAAGGAGACACAGCAGAGATGTTTCCAATAAAGCCTTGCCTATATATCATATCTCCTATCTCTTCCCAATTTTACATAATCCTAAACATGCACAAGTAAACACGTTTAACATGTGATACACTTTACTGCAGTTTTTAAGTTCTAATTTTTTTAATTTTTTTTAATGTTTATTTTTGAGGAAGAGAGAGAGAGCATGAGTGGGAGAGGGCAGGGAGAGAAGGAGTCACTGAGTTTTAAGTAAGCTCCAGGCTCTGAGCTGTCCACACAGAGGCTGACGTGGGGCTCAAACTCACATACCATGAGATCATGACCTGAGCCGAAGTTGGACACTTACCCAACTGAGCCACCCAGACATCCCTGTCTTCCCAATTGTAGTACAAAACACACACACACACACACACACACACACGCACGCACACAAACTCCACCCCCACCACATGTATAGCCCAGTATAAACACTCAAAATCTTTAATAATAAAGTTTATCTTTTCAAAGATTATGTTCCTAAGATTTTATGAGCTATATTACCAATAACTTAGTCTATAAAATTTAAGGAAACCTCAGCCATTCACAGATTTTTAAGAATATATTTAGATTCCCAGCATTGTTAAATCAAAAAATACTCAAGTTAATAGATTTTCTATAACCAATAAGAGAAAATGTTTATTTTATTATCAATAGCCTAACCACAAGAGCTGAAACTTATCAGACTTCTCAGCAAAAGTAAAATGCTTCAGAGTACCTCTCCCTTGATGTTACAGAGGCCTAAAAAGAGAAGTAAGGAAGGAGATGGGGATTTTTCACTCTTGATGGAAAGAATCCAAAGGAAAATGGTGAAGAAGTTTCCAACTCCTGTATCAGCATCCCCATAAACTAGTTTGAGTATTGGGCACTCACACCCTTGTAGAAACTGTTAAAAAACAAGGTAACAGACCCAAAATGGAATCATTTATACTAAGTCCCATGTCACTACACTAAGACTTAATTACAGTTCGGCTCTCCCAGAAACCAAATCTTAAACCAGTCAATCAGGAATCTCCTGATCAGCTCCAGTTAGCTAATCTGCCTGACAGATCACTGCAATTCCCTGAAGGAAGGTAATCTTCCAATAACCAACCTGCTTTTTTGCCTGGCCTAACTCTCTCATTCCCAGTGCTTCTGGATATAAAAGCCTTTCATTTTGTGCAGTTCCTCAGAGTTCTTCCTATCTACTAAATGGGATGCTGCCCAATTTGAATTAGTTTCACTCAAATAAACCCTTAAAATTTTTAACATGCATGTCATCTACCAGTGCGGTTAGTCCTCAAGAGCATGGACCATGATCAGATGGACTTGGGTCCAAATTCTGCTCCACTACTTACTAATCTGGGTTAAGAAATTTTTCTCAAGGATTCCACCCCAGGTAAGATGTAGGATTTATAGAAGTTTTGGCCAAAAATTGGCTGTTGTTTCAAAATCATATGTTGTATTAACAGTAAGAGTCCCACTTTGATTTGTTGGTGTTCCTCTATAAAGGAACAATGCTTCTTTAGAGCACTGAACTGTATATGGTTTTATTTAACCTTCATAAACACTCCAGCAAACATGAAAGGCAAATAGCAAGCCCACAGAAAGTGAGAGATAGGAAGGTAATCAAGAATTAGCTTACAAGAAAAATGAAGTTCCCTTACATAGATATTTCCTAAATCATAAAGGGATCTCATTTTGCAGATAAAACTACTGAGACCTAGTGAAGTGAAGAGGTGTACCAAACAATTTCACACTCGCAGTATGTTACTATAATCCTGCTCAGCAAATGAAGAAATTTAAGCATGAAAATGTAGATGCCCTATTTAATGCCAAAGGCAGGCATAGGGTCCTTAACTTTGCGTCTTGAACTTTTTCCATTCCTACATGTTCTTTTTAAGACACAGTTTGAACAGCACATCTGAGAGCTAACAGAGTGGCCTAAAACTCCTTCACCCTGTCATGAAATTCGATTTCCTTCTACAAAGTGGTACTTAGGAAAGTCTTATTTAAAAACATCACCCAGCTACAAATGAAAACCTTCCCAACAGGGACAAGATGGAACATCTGCCTTCCTTTTGCTTAATAGAACACTGTAAAGCTGCTCTCTGCTTGGATAAATGCTATTTGGGTTTTCTTGATTTCTGAATGAGTTCTTAGTATCGCTCTCTTGAGCTCTCTCTCTCTTGGTATTGTCATTGTCTTCTTGCCCAGAATTTTATGTGTAATCGTCTGTTCCACCATTGGCTTTTCTGAAACCAATCTTCCTTGTCTTTTGTAATTATGTAAAGCTGTTCTCTTTGCAGGCCACACATTGTAGACATCTAAAACCTGGAGAGAAAACACCCTAATTGTAATTATAATGGATTTCAAATTCCTATTATTCATATTGGAGAGAAAACATGCAGTGAGGATTCATTACCCATTTTCTTTAAAACTTGGAAAAAATAGTACTTGAACTTAATTTTGTTAGAGCAGGCAGTCTTTAATTAAAAAAATCCTTAATTACTTCTACAGAATTTTTAAAGCACATTCTATTTTTATGTCTACCTACTTGAGCTAAAGAAAATTGAGGTCGTTTAGTTGGACCACACAAATTCTAGTAAACCAACCACACCTACATCTAAAAAAATCAACCAACTGACGTCATACCATAGAATAGACCAAACTTCAAAATTGGGAATATTTTCAGATTCTGAACCCCAGTAGTAGCAAGGCTAGTAACTGTTGATTATTATGCAGGTCTTGCACTAATCTAATTAACGAAAATGGAAATCCAATTTCAAGCATTGTTGTACACATTTGCATATGACATAAGTAGTCAAAAATCTGTCTAAAGTTAAATGAAGCACATGTACAGCCCCCTTATTAATTTGAATTTGGCTTTTCCACTCAGCCCCATTTTGAAATACTCTACTCTCAACATCTGTAAACCACTCATAGTCCAAATGCCATTGGTAATAGCTGTTTGCTTTACCATTGTCATTTCTCTTAGCGAGTTTTAACAACAAGGAGTGGGCACAATTGAAGTTTGTATTTCTAAGGACAGATTCCTCTGGAAATTTCTCAGTAAAGGGAGAAGCAGATAGATGCTATACTTACTGCCAAGTTGGTTCTTAGACTTTGGGAGGATGTGGCAGTAGTTTGTTTTTGTTTGATTGTTGTTTTTAAATACCTACAACTTAAGGTACAACCAAAAAGGAATTCTATTATGGGTGAACCACTCAAAAATACAAGGTTTTTTTCCTTTGAAAAGAATGAAGTGCATGTAAATAGAACACCAATAGGAAGATGATAGAGCCCAAGTTAAATACCCTTGTCCCCTGGAAACTCTCACAGAATTGTTAACTAGTTGCCATTGGAACTGGTTCATTGAAAGAGCCAATGTGGTCAGCACTCTGACTCTTCGTTCTGCTGTTATGCCCCAAAGTGAACACAGGCATGATATGAAGGGGAAAGCTGAGCCCTCACCACAGCACCAGATTTTCTCAAATCCCTAGGAAATGACTCAGTATGCCAACTCTTCCTTTCAACTTAATGTGAAAAATGTTCTGGTTAAAGAGCATGTGTCTAGAACAGAGAGGGATGAATATTCCACTCATATTCTATCTACATTTTCTGATTTACCAATGGCATCTAACAAAAGGAAATGATACGAGTGAATTAAATGTGTAAGGAGAAAAAATAATGAGAGCAGACACAATAAATAGCAAGCATTTATAAAGAGCCATCATGCCAAAAAAAAAAAAATTGATTACTTTTAGACTAGGAAAGAATATCAAATGAAGGGCTGGAGATTCACATTAGCATTTAAGGTTAAGCATTCAACACAATACCTCAAAAGATAATTAACCCAGAGAAACTTTGGGATAAGAACCACTAATGTGGCTTAGTGGACATTTGGCTATATTCCCTACAATGTTTAAGGCACTTGATTTACAAATGAATAAAGCATGATCTGTTTGTCCCTCAATCATTCACAATGAGTAGACTAGAATAGCCCAGGAAACCAGAGAATGGTATAATCTCTTTTTCTTGGAATAAAAATCTAGATTGCTTAGATTGGCAAATGCTCACAAGTTCTCCTGCTAAAGTGTCTTTCTTACCTTTTCTCCTGCTTATAAATTATGCTAACTTGCAAACGTCAGTTAATCAAAGTCTCTCATATAGATAACTACATTTACCTTGCCACCCATTACCACAGACTGGCTAGAAGCTTAGGCATTTTAATACTATTGATTTTAACTTTTGGACACAATGGTTCAAGCTTCTAGCAAGTGTCTTTAAAGGAAACACTAGAAATACAGAAGTAGTTTGCTTTTTTAATCCAAACCGATTGCATCCTTCATTTAAAAATATGCTTGTCTGTGTCAGATATTTCTCTCCTTGTCTGTAAAATGAGGATAATACCTGCATGCCTTTCTTTCTTCATAAGGTTTTGAGAGACTTAATTAAAATTTGTGAAAGATATTTGTAAAATGCCATGTTAGTGTCATCATTATACTTACAGGAGCAGAAAGCCAGTGGATATAGTTCTCATTTATAGATCCACAGAGAATACATGCACAAGAAAGAATGGCAGAAAGGCCAAATTAAAAGTTCCAGTCAATCACAGACCCCAAAGACCAAGGGCAAAAGGCAGCCCAGTGGTTAGCACAGCAGACTAGAATTAACACAACTGCGATGTGGTCTTACCTCCACAACCACAAGTGAAATCTGGGGAAAGCAAGTGATTTATGACTTATGCCCAAATCCTCATCTTTCAGTGTTTTGAGCTCCTCCCATGATAAGCCTACTAAATGTAAAAGATAATCATTTCTCTAACACTACATTCAGAAAATTATATACTCCACTATATTCAACCTCAGAATACGGGTTTGTATCACAGTGAAAAGCACTCATGTGAGATATAGTGGTATTAAACAAACCTAGTGACCAATGAAAGGAATTGTTCACTATTAAACTGAGATGTTGAATAAACAATTTCATATTCTCTTGAAAAGTTTTGCCTACCAATAAATATTCAGGTTTTGCTTTTAGGTTCAAACATCCACTATCTATAATATTCTATTTGCTGTAATTCTTTGTTACTAATCAACTTGTTTTGAAGAATCCAGGGACTCCTTCTATCCCGCTTAAAGTGACTAGGAAAATATGGATGAGTTCTTAGCATTTGAAAGTCCTCAGGATCCATCAAAAATTCAAAACATAGGGGAGTCTGGGTGGCTCAGTCAGTTAAGCGTCAGACTTCAGTTCAGGTCATGATCTCATGGTTTGTGAGTTCGAGCCCTGCATCAAGCTCTGTGCTGACAGCTCAGAGCTTAGAGCCTGCTTTGGATTCTGTGTCTCCCTCTCTCTCTCTGCCTCTCCCCTGCTTGTATTCTTTCTCTCTCTCAAGAAGAAATAAACATAAAAGCAAATTTTATTTTAAACATAAAAGCAAATAGATCTATAATGCAAAAAACATTTTTGCATAATATGGGGTGGAAACAAGAGATATTTTTACCCCATGAGCAAATGATGTCGAGCAATTGTGTTAGTCAGGGTTCAATACAAGAAACAGAAGACACTTTGAGATCTCAAGAAGAAAGGCATTTAATAGGGAATTAGGTGTTTTCATAATTGTTCAATGCGCTGGAGAAGTTAAAGTCAGGGAGATCCCACTGACTGTAGTTTTTGCTTCTAAGTCACCACCCTCTCAGCTGTAAATCAGAAACTATAGAACTACTACTGTGACCACCTGTGTGCCCACACTCACAAGCTTGTGTCTGAGTGGAGTGGGCCACCTGGATGCTGAAAATACCTCTATCCGTACCTCAGCTGACCTCTGTAGAAAGACCTCCTCCACCTCCCTTGCAATCTCATGCAGGTATATCTCACTATAAGTAAATTGCATCCATCAACTGAGCTGAAAAGCAAGCTAAGAAATGTCACTTTTAGCCTCCTAGCCTCTTCTTTATGAATTGGTTAGATGGGTAACAAGGAAGTCTAGGTGAATGCAGAGTAAAGAAGATTTAGTCCAGCAAAACAGTATTCTAAGCATCTTGAAAGACGAAGAAATATATAAGGCCAAAACCTTTCTCTCAGTGAAGATTTATTCTAAAAAGATAAAAGATGTGTATGAACAGGTAAAGATTAGGAAAAGAGTTATGGGCATCCAACACAACAGAAAAGTGGTTATGGAACTAAATACTAACTTCACAAGTATGGTAAGTAGTAAGAAAACTGGCTTTGTGTGAGTTAAGATACAAACTACTTGCTTCTATTTATTGCCTCCTAAATTATTTCAGTAATGAAGAAACCATTGCTGATATACGGGGGCTGAGTGAGGATTTAATATGCCTTCAGGGTTAAAGCAAACCCCAAACTTCAACTACATCTACCTACCTCTCAACCTAGCTGAAAGTTTTAAGAGCAAATGATTGTCACTGCAAAGTAAATTATCCCCTTCCACTCAGGTTATAAGGTTATCTTAATGTGAAAACCACAAGAAAATATAGATTAATAAGCAAAATAGTAAATGAAATTGGGATGTTAAATACATGAAGTGTAAGATCAGTCTCAGAAGGAGGAGGCAAGATACAACACCTACCACAGGCATCCAGAGAGAGAAACAATATAAATCCAAATGATTGACCCAAGTGCATTGACCATGGAAGGGAGCAACTAAAGAGCCCATAAATCAAGGCCCTGTGAGCCTATGAAAGCCGCATCTTCACTAAGGCTTTACTCCTATGCTGGAAACCATAAAGATGTTTTCTGGCTGGGGAGTCTGGTGGTTCTAGCTAAAGCTGGCCTTCTGCTGAAGGTGACTATCACCAAAGACTCTCCTGTGGCCCGTATGCAAGAGTACCTAAGGCTCAACCATGATGATCTCTTAACAGGTGGCACTAACCAAACAGGCAATGGAAAATCAGAAAAGAGGTGGAGCACTAGGAGGTAGAGCAATCTAAGATGCCATGTTTGTCTTGAGTACAGATGATGTAGGACACTTCTCTTATCCATATAAATACAGTTACATTATTTGGAATAGTTATATTTCTTCTAATTCTGAGTAGTCATTCTGGTTGTAAGGCAACACCATAGGGGCACCTGGGTGGCTTAGTCGGTGAAACATCTGACTTTCGCTCAGGGCATGATCTCATGGTCCATGGGTTCAAGCCCTGCATAGGGCTCTCTGCTGACACTCAGAGCCTTGAGACTGCTTCGGATTCTGTGTCTCCCTCTCTTTCTCTCTACCCCTCCCCTATTTGTCCTCCGTCTCTCTCTCTCTCTCAAAGATAAACAACCATTAAAAAAAATCATAGCTTCTGAAACAATATTCTATAGTATGTATACCCCTTCAGAGTAAAAAAACAAGGAACTTTATAGGTAAATCCCTGTTTTTATTATTTCTGCCTGGATTTGTTTCTTTTTTAGATTTCTTTCTTCAGGATTTCATTCCTTTCAGTTCTTTGTCCAATTTTTTTTTTCATAAATTAGCATTGAAAAGCAGAAATAGAGTTTCCAGGATAACCCTATCAATGTTTATGATTATATGACAAATTAACTTTAGAGAAAACCCCATACAAATAACAAGACCTTTAAACCACCATGTCAAAGGGCTTGGCCAGTTTGACCTACTATTTAAGTACAATTCAATTACAATTTGGTAACACAAATGCCACATTGGGGCCAGTACCCACTAAGGCTGAGGAAGCTCCAAAGGCAGCACTAACACAGTTAGAGAAGGCTTCCTGCAAAGTCATGTAAAAATTTTTAGGACAGAATTGTTCAGGTACTGGACTCTCCCCATAAGGAGAGATAGTGGTAACACATTGAGATATTGTCATAGACTTTTCTCCCCAGTAAAGTGGCTCAGAGACTTGCAAAGAGATAGTTTACTGAGGAGCACTCTTACATCAAAACCTGTAAGGGAGTGAGGGAAGCAGAACTGAGCAAAAGGTGTGGTTATAAGTGTGAGCAGTACCAAGAGAGGCTTCATCAGCTCCCAGGGGGAGCTCTGAAGCTATGGTGGCCCTTCAGAGATGCCTCCTATTGAGCTAAGGGGGCCAGGCCTTTGTAACCCCAACACCTATGTGTCAATAGATAGAGGCAGCCCCAAGGCAAGAGACTTCAAACTAGAGTGAGGCAGCTCCTTCCATTAGAAGGCAATTCCTGGGGCAGCACCCACCAATAAGCTGCCAGTAGTCAATATTCCCAGCAACTGAGAAACTGAGTGTTTCCACAGAATGGAGGAATCCAGGTAATGCCTCACAGCCTCCCCAACAGGGTGAAAACCAGGGTCAACCACTCACTCTTTGGCCTAATCAACAGGGCCTTCTATTTCTCCATGGTAATGTTGGCAGCTGGGTAAGCCACACTGTCACCACAGGACCTAGATCTTCCATTAACACAGACATTTATTTGGGCCCTCCAGTTCCTAGAGCTGGAGGCCTAGCCTTTCTACCAAATGGGTATTTTGATCTGATCACAAATTCAGAAAGGGGCTTGGTCCAAGAGATCTACTGCTTCTGAAATAAAAATCCATTTTCCAAAATGTGCATGTCTGTCACCCTTATGGACTCCATCAGAAAATTAGCAACTGTAATTATAAAATAGTGTGACTCATTTTGAAGAATATACCAGAAATTTTATATCTAGATCAGCGTTACCCTGTTAAAGGTAGACAGTTTTTGGTAGTTGTATTTAATATTGTTTTAAAAACAATTCTTTGGGTATTTATTTCAAGGCCTATGACACATTCTTAAGTAGGAAATGTTATGTGGTGGAGACAACTTAAGGCCAATGTAAAAATGGGTCCAAATTCTCCTGTTTACCACATATTAGCTGTTAGTATTTGGCCAAACTAATCTCTGTGAGCATCCTTTTGCATTTTGTAAGACTGAAATAAGACGGCACTATTGTGAGAATTAAGTAAGAATATAGGCATAAGATTCTGGAACACAATAGATACTCAGAAAATGATTTCTTTATTCTTTTGTTCCTCATTTTCTCTTCTTTTCTCAGTCAATGAGACGTATGAGAGATAAAGGCAATGAATCTCACATATCACATTTGTCCATTTTTATTTTAGAATTGCTTTATATTTATAGCCTTATTACAAAATTAGTACAGAGAGTTTCCCTATGCCCCTCACCCAGTTTCACCCATTATTAACATGCTGTATTAGTAAAATTCTTTTGTTACCATTAACAAAACAATACATCATTCTTGACTCAGGTCCATAGTTTATTTAGATTGCTTCAGCTTTTCCTCAATATCCTTTTTTCCTTTCAAGTTTATCTTTTTTAAATAGGCAAACATGTTTTAATAGAAGATTTTATAAATAAGGTAAGTAATAGAATTTATTTTTGTAAAGGATCTAATGTAACTGAGGAAGTCTTGTGTGGTTTATGAACTGACCTTTACAGTCACGTCCAGAGGAGACTTCCAAATATGTGTTAGCCCCAGCACCACCTCTGGAATCAGTGGGTCCCCATGTTAATTCTAGTTGAGGACACCGTGCATACAATTGCTTTGTGAACAAGCTCAGAATGTTCAATTCTTATTCTCACATTCACCTCCTATGAAAATGAATAATCTTTCAAAACTAAGCAAAAATTATCATGGGGACAGGAAAAGGATCACTGAAATATATTTCAAGAGATTGGAATCCCAAGAAATCATCTTTAATTGGATTCAGGATGTGAATTCTCATTTTTCGCAGGTAAAATACTCTATTAAATGACACTACTACTCTATAAATTGGTCTCTTTTCAAAATGTTTAACAAAATTACCTCAGTATGCCCAAAACTTATTAGTAGTGATGGTTACATCCCAAGAGACTCATCTACGAATATTTGGTTTGAGATTATAGGAGGCTTTCGGTTTTGTTGCAAGTTTGTGGAGTTGTTTTGACTTAACAACAACTATACCCCTTATGCTGAGACCATGTTTTGAAAACCATTCTCTCAGGTCCTCATTTGGCCCCTTACATAGCTAATGTGGCCTCAATATAGAATATGCATGCTACTGGCCAAGGGACTCAAGTATTCAAATCACTCGAGCATGTTATAGCTAAGGATTAACAAAATCTCCCTCTATGCTCCAGAGTAATTAAAATATGCAGTTGTGGCCAAAGCTGAGAATTGGGAATGCACCTGAAATTTCATGAAGACTCATTAAAGCATCAAAGATAATCCTAAGCAAAACATACTTCTATGTTTACTCCCTTGGTTTTTACATGAAAACAGGACTGTTCACTTGCTTCATGCAAAAATGAACGCTTTTGACTTCTGCCTGTTTCTTTTAAAGTAAAAATGTCTGACTCCTTTTGGATGGACATTGCCTTCGAATTATAAGTCTCATGCTTCCATGTCTTAGAAAGACAGCAACCCTCTGCATACAGAGCTGTTAAACTCTGATAGCCGACCTCAGAGAAGTGGAAATCATGTACCCTCTACTGTTTTACTTTATTCATGGAGTTCAGATCCTAACTCTGAATGCTTCTGTGAGAAAAAGAATCCCATTACCACTATGCTCAGGCCTCATGCTGCCTTCTATGGCTTGTTGCTAACTAAGCTAATGCTATCTCTACAAGATTCATATCAAATTGTTTTCTGACCACAACTCTACGCACAACCTGAGTGGCTTAACAGATGTGTCAGTGTACTAAACATATTTGGAGGAGAAACAGGTGTGCCACTGTTCCTTAATGCTGCAACCCTGCTTTTTTCTAACTCTTCTCCATAAGTCCAACAAAGGAAGAGACTGTAAAGAAAATTCACAGAAAAGAAAAGGAAATGCAAATGGACAGATGCTCTTAGTGCAGAAAACTGCTGAGAAAATACTCTGTAAAACTAGTAACAATTTCTGAATTTCAAAGCTTTTTAGTAGTGAAGAATCATTTCCCTTTGACAAATTATAGCAGGGACTGTGACTCCACTGTATCTGTTCTCTGCTGCCATGTGTTATCTAGACATATCTCAATGGCCACATGCCAGAAGATACAGTAAGCTTATGGGCTCTACTCATCATAGGTCTGTAATTCTTCTAGAAGAGAGACAGTGAATTTGTTGCTTCTCTAACCAGTAAGAGAGATGACTGTCAGTGAGGGCAGAACAAGTAGAAGTGTGGGCAAGACCCATGTAAATTCTGCAGGCCCAATCACATTTCCTCATCTTAGTTAATATTTACAAGATTCATCTGGTTTTTTCTAATGCCTGCAACTCAATACTGAGCAACTAGAATAAAAATAGTAGTTAGCATAGCTGTCATTCAGGGAGTAAAAGTCACCATCAGCCCAGAAAAGAAACCAGGGGCCTCACCCCACAAGACTGATAGGTTTCCTTCCAAGGTCATGTACAATGGTGCATGCAGAACCTGTTTGCCATATCCATTATCTGCATCAAGGGAATGTGGCTTTGGCCCTATTTGTATGATTAAGGAGCTAATGAATCACCTTGCAGAGGCTGACCTCTGAATTAGACCAGCTTGATAGTTCCTGTCAGAGTCAGTGGTTTGCAAAAAGAAGCGGTTTATATGCCATCAATGCAGTAAACTGTTTACTGAGAACTTAGACTAGAATGAGTTTTTTAAAAAAAATTACTTGTCTAACTATTAAACTCGTAAATTGTAACTTATTCATAAATGACTATTTCAATTACTGAATATTTATTTTTCACATATTATCTCAAAGACCTAGGGCTCTATGCTTAATAGCAACTTCAATTACTTTTCAATTGCTGTATCTCCAAGTACTTCTCTCCAGGATAGCAAATATTGGCAATATGTTCTTAATATGAGACCTTTAAAATAGGATACTATAAACACCTTGGCACCATAGTTGCTTACTGACTTAAATGAAATGAACTGTTAATGTTTAAAAATCCAGATTTCATCTGTCGGTACAAAACTAAAATAAATGGTAACTACAAAGAAGAAAGGTTGCCAGTCAAAACTGGCCCCTTAGTTTTCCATATTCATAAAAGTGAATTACAAGCTTTGCTCCCTAGAAATGCTACATAGAAACGTCTCTAACAATGAAACTGGACTCAAATCTCCTCCAAGTCCAGCCATGTAACTTATATAATATCACACAGCACCAGGTACCTTTGATAGGAAAACAAGTTTCACACCTTTCTGAGAGAGGTGTTTGGAAGGTTGGATAAAAAATAGCATGTCAAGGTACCCAACAATAATGAGCACTCATTCAGTAACAATTTTTAAACCTGCATCTTTCTGCTGTTAATCTTTCATCCTTCAAGAACAGATAGAATCCAATGAGTTTCTTTTGACCCAGAGAGGGGCAGCCTCACAACCTCAATACCTGTGCTTTCAAATCTGCTCATCTCTTCCAAATTCTGTACAATATACAACAGATCACATTAGCAAACATCTCTGCGTTTTATAGAGCTGAGACTTCCACTTAATATCAAAGACACATGTATTAGGAGTTAAGACAGAAGTTTCCCAAGAGCAGCAGATGTGACTTAGTCATCTTTACTACACAGAAGCACACAGAGACACACACATAGGTGCCGCTTCATGACATTTGCATGTACAAGAATTTTCCAGGTCTAATCACGTAGCTTCTCTGAGCTCTATCTCTAAAATTTAAGTTATTAATACTCACTTCACAATCATAGTGGAAAGACCATAAGAAAGAATATAAAAATTTCTGAAGCAGTAGCTAGCTGGTATATATGTGGTATGTTATTTCAATTTTGACTTGAAACTCAAGCTTTCCCCATATAACTGACAAGCTAATAAAAACATCCTTCCTCAAACTTGTGCCCAAGTCAAGATTTGTCTGTCGTATATTCAAGTATAAATAGGAGTTGTACAACATATTCAGGCTTTCATAGATGTGTATATAACATCATCTTAAACAATCTCTATACCTGAATTACAGAAAGCCTCTTTGAAAATGTCTGACCTACCATGAATTTGACCTACTATTTTGTGGCCAAGACAAAGCTTCAGTCTGAATTACAAGCTGCCTACACACATCACTAAGAATTGCTTTAGTAAGACATAAACTGCTAATGCTTCATCCTATTCTATATCCAGTAAATAACCTTCCCTCTTTCCATGGAGTATAAGAGGATAAAAACAAACCTGGTAATTGACAACAGTCTGTTTTTGGCAGCCTAGCCTCTTTTAAACAAACGTCTCATGATTAATTCTTCTTCCCAGAAGACTGCTGTGAAGTTTGATGTTATTCTCACATTACTTCTTAGAATATCTCTAAGACACAAAACTTTCAGTTGCTCAAGTACTTAAAAAATTTCTGTCTATCTGCACTGATCACTGATTGGCAAAGCCAATCCCAACTGAAATTAGTATTCTATGTGCAGGGTTAAGAGTCAAAATTGTGAACACCCAGTATGGCACAGGGCAGCAACTAGTCAGAGGGGACACTGATCCCAGCATCCAAGCTGGGTTCTGGAGACCACCCTGCTCTGCCTCCAGCTGTTTATCTCTGGGGAGGTGAGCGGGGGAGAGGGTGAGGAGGACCATTAGGTGATGGACATCACTCAGAAAGCTAAAGATAGTAGCTATTTACAAAAAAAAAAATAAAGACTGATTTCCAAGTCTTAACAAATAAGGCCATACAAGTTGTTCATATCAAGTACGTACGCTAATGGATGAGAAATCAGAGAAAACCAATAGCCCAGCATATAAGAAGCTGCCTAAAATTCCCAGCATTAAAAGACATCTCTAAGAACAATCAACAACAGAAGCAACAACAGGTGTTGGCAAGGATGTGGAGAAAAAGGAACCATAGTGCACTGTTGGCAGGAATGCCAACTGGCGAAGCCACTGTGGAAAACAGTATGGAGATTCCTTGAAAAGTTAAAAATAGACTTACCCTACAATCTAGTAATTGTACCACTAAGTATTTACCCTAAGAATACAAAAAAAAAAAAAAACACTAGTTCAAAGGGATACATGTACCCTTATGTTTATAGCAGCATTATTTTCAATAGCCAACATATGGAATCAGCCCAAATGTCCATCAGTAAGTGACTGGATAAAGAAGTTGTAGTATATATATACATATATATGTATACATATATATGTATATATATACACACAATGCAGTATTATTCAGCCCTAAAGAATGAAATCTTCCCATTTGCAATGGCATAAATGCAGCATGAGAGTATAATGCTAAAGCGAGTCAGAAAATGACAAATGGTATAGCATAAACAGACTCTTAACTATAGAGAACTGATGGTTACCAGAAGAGAGACTGGGCAGTGTGTGTGTGGGGGGGGGGGGGGGGGGGGGG